>NW_026026898.1:0-246 GCF_019186545.1 Solanum stenotomum | reverse complement strand
AGTATAGGCTATTCGCCTTAATTTTTTTATTATTGTCTTCAAAAGTTCAAATTTAACTTTTAAAGTGTGAAATTTAAACTTTTATAGTTTTAAAGTTTTAAATTTTCAAACTTTTAAAGTGTGAAATTTAAACTTTTATAGTTTTAAAGTTTGAATTTAAATTTTCAAACTTTTAAAATTTAAAGTGTGAAATTTAAATTTTTATAGTTTTAAAGTTTATAGTTTAAATTTAAATTTTCAAACTTT
>NW_026026897.1:0-299 GCF_019186545.1 Solanum stenotomum | reverse complement strand
TTGAGTTAGCATATTTAAAAATCGAAAACCGATAAGCCGAGCTGATAATACATAAAATTGAACGAAATCGACCAATACACACCCTAACTGAGAGAGAAATAAAAGTATGTATAATCGTTTATCTTCGTAATCAATAAAATAAATGCTATGTTATATAGGTTAGAAAGAAATTTTGGAGAAGTCTTCTACTCCCTTTGTCCTTATGTGACACATTTCAAATTTTGAGATTCAAACAAGTCTATTTTTTTTTACCATAAATCATTCACGTATATTTTAATTATTTTGAATTGTCAATTATT
>NW_026026896.1:0-496 GCF_019186545.1 Solanum stenotomum | reverse complement strand
ATTTGCTTGAAATTTGGGTCAAATATCTTAGACGTTTTCTTCCAATCTATTAAGAGTTATGGTCCCCGCGACCTATGAAATCGAAGGTCTACGAGTCTAGTTTCCAACGCATCAACCCGTTTTTTCATACGACTTCAGAATAGAGAAATATTTGCATTTTTGCAAGACTGCGCAGGCAGGCAGGTGAGGTGGGTCCCCTAGGTCGGTGGAACTTTATATATATCATCTTCTTCCACTTTTATTAATTTTTCCTTCATTTTTCTTAGTGAAGAACCAGAAAACTCACAAAACCTACAAAACCCACTTCTAGGACAAGCCAAGTTACTGATTTTTATGACTTAAGTCCTTGATAAAAGTTGTTCTACCCGTTGAGCTCATCAACATGGTATAATTTTTTTTATCGATTTCCTAGAATATCGTACTTTGGTATGTGGACAGCAAGGATTTGGGAATATTTTAAAGTTTTGAGGTGTATTACAAACTTATAATCAAGTTA
>NW_026026895.1:0-251 GCF_019186545.1 Solanum stenotomum | reverse complement strand
CAAGGGAGTAGGAACTACATCTAACAACCCAAAATGCATGAAATTCAATAATTCTCATACTCATAAGAGTAATTAACTTTTCCTCAACTAAATAATGCTCAACACAACAATCATGGAACCAATATGCCCATATTCTCAAAAGCACACTAAAACATGTTCATTACCACATCTCATGAAATCAAATATGCAACATCTATAATGCACAACCACATAAGGAAACACATAAACAATGAAAACTCATTTTTATCACT
>NW_026026894.1:0-233 GCF_019186545.1 Solanum stenotomum | reverse complement strand
GTCGCTGTAGGAAAGCTCTCACCGATGAAAAGAAGGCGGGTACACAGAAATAACCTGGAGGTTCATTATAATGTATCTTTTTTCCCCATAGATTTTTTTCTTTTAAATAGAAGAAATCGATTAAATCTTTGATTCTACATAAGAGTTTAACATCTTTTTATCCTGATTGTTTTCATGAATGAAAAAAAGTACTAATTTTAGCATAGATTTTTTGTTTTAGGAGGAAAAGAAAC
>NW_026026893.1:0-1801 GCF_019186545.1 Solanum stenotomum | reverse complement strand
AATGGAAAAGAAATCTATGAATGGAACACAGATGGTTATACCGATAGACAAATTTATACTACTGTTCATAGAATGTTAATGTACACTACTATTTGTAAAACCAATAAAAATAGCGATAAGACTATTGCTGATATGATAACAGTAGGTTTTACTGGCCAATTGAAAGGTTGGTGGGATAATTATCTCAACCAGGAGCAAAGAGATAGGGTTTTAATGGCGGTAAAACAAGAAGGAGATCAAGTCTCTCAAAATGCAGTTTATACACTGGTTTTAAATATTATTGAACATTTCTCAGGAAGATGGTCAGATAATAGTGAGACCATTAGAACTCTTCTCCAAAACTTGAGATGTAAGACTCTTACATATTTCAGGTACTATAAGGATGTTTTCCTTTGTAGAGTTATGGAATTACCAGAGTGTAATAGCACTCATTGGAAATCCAAATTTATAGATGGATTACCGACTTTATTTGCTGAAAGAGTCAGGAAGGACATAAGAGGAGATAATCATAATATTAATTATGATGAATATACTTATGGAAAACTTATAAGTGCTTGTGTACAGGAAGGTCTTTCCTTATGTAATGAAATCAAGTTAAATCAACAGATTAAGCGACATCGCTTAAATGAAAGGAAGCAATTAGGAGAATTTCGCGAACAATTTGCATTTGATATTCCTAAAAATAAATCAAGAGATAAGTAGGACACTTATCATAAAAAGAAGAAATCTTCAAAAAAGGATTATGAAAAATGGAAAAAGAAGAGAGTTGATAAGAAGCTAAGAAGAGCGGAGGAAAACAAAAGAGAATCTTCTAAGAGAAAGAAAAAAGTATCGCCAGTATTATAATAAATCAGATACTTGTCACAAATGTGGAAGATTTGGTCATTATGCCAAGGATTGCAGGGTCAAGGAAAAATTAAAAGTCTTGACATAGAAGATAATATGAAGGATTCTCTTTATAAAATTATGCTTAATTCTGACTCAGGAACAGGATCAGAATATAGCAGTGAAGAAGAATCTTCAACAAGTGAGGATCTTAAAGCTCTTCAACAAGAAGACTATTTGACTTCTGAAGATGAATGCTCACCTTGTCAACAAGGAATGGCATGTGAAAAGGAGGATGAAGACAATCTGTATAAGATCTATGATCAATTTAAAGAAATGAGTCTCAATGTCATTGATAATGACAAAATAATAGAGCTCTTACAAAATATTAAAGACCGTGAAATCAGGGCTCAAATCATTGATAAAATCAGTGATTCAAAAGAGAATGCTCATATTTATGACAAAAATCATATCCCCAAAGAAATTCCTACTAAAGAAGGTTCATATACTATGGCAGAGGTTAAAAATCTCTTATTAGAAAGAAGGAAAATGATAAGTTCTCCTGCCACGATTAGTGATTTAAAAGAAGAGATTAATAATCTCAAAGAAGACATTATACGTCTTAAAGAAAAGAATGTTGTTACAGAGGTTAGGCTGGATGCAATACAAACACTCCAAAATTTGGGTAATGCTTCTGAATCATCTTCCTCGCTTGAAGGGGAAAATGACAGCCTTGAAATTATGAAAAATCTTTATTTAAAAAATGATAAAACAAATTTTTTATACAGTCTCAAAGCTTTTACTTCTCAAAAGTTTTATACTAAAATTACTCTAATAGATTATAATTATAAAAAAGAATTTATTGCGCTTATTGATAGTGCAACTGACTTGAATTGTGTTCAAGAAGGACTTATACCTTCAAGGTATTTTCATAAAACCACTTATAATCTTCGTTCTGCTAATGGAAGCAAAATGA
>NW_026026892.1:0-900 GCF_019186545.1 Solanum stenotomum | reverse complement strand
TAAAATATCAAACTAAAGCAGTCTCCATTTCAAACTTCAGCAGCATTGGACCTTGTTCTCATTCTTTTGTTTTCTCTCATCTCTTGAAGACCTTGTTGAGTTACAGCAGCCTTTCCTTTCCATTTTAAGCCTGATTTTGGTTTATGATGCCCAAGATTTCCAGTCACTACTGAAGAGTTCATAGGCATTCCAGGCTAGATTCACAAAAATATGTTGTCTTAGATGCTTCATAAGTTAAAATTAAAAAGTGTGTAAATAATTAAGACAACTTACATTGTGGATTGTAAAACCACTCTGTGTATGTAGTATCCCCATTCCAACCATTCTTGGCCTCTTCCTTCTTCCAGTAGCACCAGGAACATCAGTAGTAGTAGCAACTACACTAGTTCTTCTTCCCCTTCCAGCTAAACCAGTTCCAGTTCCTCTTCCCCTTCCAGTGGCACCAGAACTATCAGCAGCAACACCAATCCCTGTTCCATTACCAGTTGCAGTTCCTCTTCCCCTTCCAGTAGCACTAGCCTATAACATAAGTTGATCAACAAAAATATTAGACTGATTAAGATGTAAATTAACAACTAAATGAATTACTATAAACATTACCTGTTTTGTAGAACCTCTTGGTCGACCTCTTCCTCTCTTTGTGCTTGATTGTGATTCAGTTGGTGCTTTAGAAGAACCAACATTTGACCTTGTTGAACTAGGCTCACATCCTTTCCCCATTCCTCTTCCTCTGCCTGCATTAGCTTGATTATTCAAATGACAACCCCTCTTATTATGACCCTTTGTATGACAAAGACTGCAGGTCATCTCAACACCTCTCTTGGACAATTTTCCTGTTTTGTTTTCATTCTGCTCCTTTCTCCTACACTTTTTAGGCCTTCCTGGTAGTGTTTTTATAAC
>NW_026026891.1:0-230 GCF_019186545.1 Solanum stenotomum | reverse complement strand
TGCAATGTTATCCTCAAATGATTCATGTCATCATCCTCACTTTAAGAGTATATCAAGATGTCATCAATAAAGACAATAACAAATGAGTCTAGAAAATTCCTAAACACACGATTCATAAGGTCCATGAAAACCGTCAGGGCATTTGTAAGACCAAAGGACATCACTAAGAACTCAAAATAACCATATCTTGTTCGGAAGGCTATTTTCGGAACATAACCCGACCTCAAATC
>NW_026026890.1:0-503 GCF_019186545.1 Solanum stenotomum | reverse complement strand
CAACTTAGAAAAGCTAAGTAAATGATTCGTGTTCAATGGTTAAATTAATTAATCAAAATAAATTAATTCATATTCATTGATTGAAAACTTGAGTTCCAAAAAGATTAAATAAGGGTAGAAGGGTAAAATTACATTATTTTTAATGCAAGTGCAAAGTAAAAATGTGACATATAAAAAGGAACGGAGGGAGTATTTAACACTTAATTTAATTCACAGATGTATATTCAAAATAATATTGGAAAACTGTTATTTCAGCATATAATTAATTACCATCAATAATGGAGTAGTATATATTGATTGTGTTTACTGTCTGTTAATTCAAGGGAAATGTGTATCCATTATTAAGTGCTTCATAACGAAAAGGCAAATGTGTATCTGTTGGTGTGATCAAAGATTATATAACAGTGTCACTGCAAAGTTAGAAGCAGTCGTTTGCAGGTGAGTGAGTGAATGCTTTATGCTGAATGAAGTGGAATTGATAGAGAGGATCCTATTGCAGACTT
>NW_026026889.1:0-418 GCF_019186545.1 Solanum stenotomum | reverse complement strand
GCCAACCTCTCAGCACTGAAGGTAGTATAAACGGGAAGGAAGCGTGTTGACTTGGTCAATCGATCCACGATGACCCAAATGCTGTCAACACCTCTAGAAGTCCGAGGCAACCCCACAACGAAGTCCATAGTGATACGCTCCCACTTCCACTCCGGAATGGGTAATCTCTGGAACTCGCCACCAGACCTTAAATGCTCTGCCTTTACCTGCTAGCAGCACAAGCAACGGGAAACAAAGTCAGCAATATCTCTCCTCATGCCACTCCACCAGTAATGCTGCCTCAAATCACGATACATCTTCGCTGTGCCCGGATGGATAGAGTATCTAGACTCATGGGCCTCAGAAAGTATCAACTATATCAAATCTCCAACTCTCGGAACACAGATGCGACCGGCAAATTTCAACACTTCGTCAGGAT
>NW_026026888.1:0-958 GCF_019186545.1 Solanum stenotomum | reverse complement strand
TAAAAAGACAATGTATTCATCCCTAAAAGTGAGCTTTTGAAGATAAAATGTTGTCACTAGTGACATTTAAACTTGTAGCAATACTATTTACCATTTGTATTAAGCTAGGTCTCTGTAAATTTAAAAATTTATTAAAATTATTAAATAATACAAATATATTAAACGCATGGAGTAGTGATTTTAATAATGAGTATCATACACTATAAAAATTAAAATTAACAACATACTAAAAGAAGCAAGATAATAATAAAACAATTACACCGTCATTTATTAATTAAGAACATCTAAAATGACAGTTATAGATAATAATTAAAAAAATTACACTGTCATATATTAAATAAGAACATCTAAAATGACATTCATGAGATAATATCTCAACATTCCCCTTAAGGAAAAATATATTAAGTAAAAATATCCAACTTGAAAGTCTAACTAAGATATACTAAATATCAACAAAACGAAGGCAGTAGAATAGAGGTTGCTTCTCAAAATACCAGTGCAAAAACACTTCCCTTGCCACTAGTCTTGATTTCCACCTTCCACAACCTGTCTAAAAGAAAAAAATTGATTTCGTACTTTATGATATCATGATATACAACAACATATCCAAGTGTAATCCCACAAATGGAATATGGGGGATAGAATGTAGAAAGACCTTACCTCTACTCCTTGTAGGATAGAGAAATTGTTTTCAATAGACTTTCGACTCAAAAGAAATGTAAGCAACGCAAAAAAAGTAAGAAAGAAAAAGAAACAACAAGAGTCGTCATGGCTCTTTCTAAACACCCAACAAGATGAAAACATCACTCCTTAAGCTGCAGTTAGTCCTCATAAACACCATCACTAAATTTTTTCACCTCTCACACAAGAAACTTTAAAAGAAAAAAACACTATTAGAGTCAAGAGACTGACCTCGAGTCCAATAAATTTTGATAATTCACGGCTTGCAGGAGTATTA
>NW_026026887.1:0-385 GCF_019186545.1 Solanum stenotomum | reverse complement strand
TTATTTCCAATTCCAACGAGCAACGAGCAACGAGCCAACGACTATAATATTTTTCAATTCCAAGTTTCTAACACATAATCACAATTCACAAATTCTAAAAACTATATATACTCCCTCTTTTTATACTTTTAATTACAGTTTATATATTTACAGTAGTTAACAATTAAGAATCATCAATTTCTCTCAATTCTCAATCTTGCTCAAAGTTTCATACTTTCAATATTCAAGTTTCAAATTTCAATCATATTATTTTGTAATTGTGAAGATTTCAACAATCATTTGGTGAATTTTGGAGTAGGAATCTTCTTCAAACTTCAAGTTTCGACATCAATTTTTCAATTTTCGATTATAATCATGTGTTCTTTACACAAGCATTTGGTAACTT
>NW_026026886.1:0-385 GCF_019186545.1 Solanum stenotomum | reverse complement strand
CTGTTGCTTCTATAATATAGAAATATACGAGTTTTATAGAAGACTCGCCGGGCCTCTTTTGTTCCAATGAATTTGAAAATAAAAATGTCTGTTATAGTTGTAATATTTCATTTTAATTGAATAGTTAATATTCAAGCAACAAGAAAAAATTCCCATTTTTTATATTTTATATAAAGTCAAATAAAATATATGAAATAGAAAATTCGATCAAAAAAAAAGTCTCATTTCTCTTTCTGCTTTTTGATTTTATGTTTACCATCTTGCTGGACTAAAAAAAAGAAGCTTTCAAGTATTCCACAATGTATTTTTATGTTATGATTTTAGTAGTTTTGACGACCCTGAACTTTTTAAGTAATAAAAAATCATTAAAGAAAAACGTAATTTA
>NW_026026885.1:0-814 GCF_019186545.1 Solanum stenotomum | reverse complement strand
TAAGTTGACTCAAAAGAAGGTTAAATTTATATGATTGGATGAGTGTGAGGAAAGCATCCAAACTTTGAAAGAAAGGCTTGTGTCTGCTCCTATTTTGTCACTTCCGGATGGGTTAGAAGGTTTTGTTGTTTATTGTGATGCTTCCCGTATTGGTTTGTGTTGTGTGTTGATGCAAAGTGGTAAGGTTATAGCCTATGCTTCTAGGCAATTTAAGGTTCATGAAAAAAATTACCCAACCCATGATCTTGAATTGGCCGCCGTGGTTTTTGCTTTAAAGATTTGGCGTCATTATTTGTATGGGGTGCATGTTGATATCTTCACCGACCATAAGAATCTCCAATATGTGTTCACGCAAAAAGATCTTAACTTGAGACAAAGGAGGTGGTTAGAATTCCTTCAGGATTATGATATGAGTGTTCACTATCATCCGGGGTAAGCTAATGTGGTGGCGGATGCATTGAGTAGAGTGTTCATGGGTAGCTTGGCTCATGTGGAGGAAGGTAGTATAGAGTTGGCTAAGGAGGTCCATCGGTTGGCCAAATTGGGAGTTAGGTTAGAAGGGGTGGATAGTGGAGGAGTAGTTGTTGTTGATGGTTCAAGGTCTTCCTTGGTTGATGAGGTGATAGTCATACAAGATCTTGATCCTTCTTTGGTAGAATTAAAGGCTTCGGTAAGTAGTGGTAAGGTGGAGGTTTTCTCCCAAGGGGGAGATGGTGCCCTTAGGTACCAAGGTAGATTATGTGTTCCTTGTGTGGATGGCGTGAGGGAAAGAATCCTTGATGAGGCCCATAATTCTTTTTATTCTATTCATCCG
>NW_026026884.1:0-1306 GCF_019186545.1 Solanum stenotomum | reverse complement strand
GAGATCCTTATGAGACAGTATGATTAGAGATTGGGGTAAGATTTTCACCCGAAAAGGTAGCATGAGCTACGAGATCATGAGCAGTAGTAGTGATAGAGCCCATAGTTAGAGGAAAGTATGCAGAGGTTTAGTAATCCTAGAAAGGGAGAGAGTGATGAGGCAAACTATGTTATTATAATCATGCACCTAGTAAATTATTAATGAAGAGTTTTCCCTTATGGGTAGACTAAGAAGTGATGAGTTGTGAATACTCCATCATAGGAAATAGAGTGTGTTGTAGCTAGAAAGGAGTTTGTGATGAAGTGTCACTGTGTAGGTAATGACCAAGTGTAAGTGTTGAATAGAAGAGCATGAGTATACATGAGGTGATAGATCTAAGCTAGGCTTATGATTTTGAGGGAGAGCCCATAATATTCAAAGTGTTATAGAACTAATTAGGCATTGATGTATAGCGAATGCGTGAATAGTACTTATGTTACGAAGTCGAAGGTGATAGTAATTGTAAGTATAAAGGCTAAGAGGTGACGATTAACTACTTATCATAAGGTCCTAGTGGACGAGTGATTCTAAAATTTGCACATAATAGTAGTTGTAAGTTAGTATAGTAAGCGAGCAATCATATTAATATTCGGGTTTAGTCATAAATATTAAGCTTGAATTTGAGATGAGTGTCATGATCAAAAGAATGGCAACATGAGGGTGATGATGTTAGTCTTGAGATTTGATCTAGAAGACTTGTCATAGAGCAGGTGAGAAATTGAGATGTTTGCTGCAATGAATGTGAGTAATACAAGTGAGAGACCCTAACCTTTAGATAAGGGCAGTGAAGTGTGACTAAGTCACAAGAGTAAAAAGAGCAATAAGAGGTAGACTATTTAGAGATGATGGAATATGTTCATAGCCTTTAAGTGTTAGCTTTAGACCTAAGGGAGAGATGACAAGATGAGAAATTGAGTCAATTGTTTGAGATTAAGATGGTAATGGATTCAAAGAGTTTGGGGATGTCTTTTTAGAGGTCCTTTCTGTAATGGAGTGATGTTAGAAAGAGGAGGTTGATGTTCTTATCGTGATAATGATGGTGTGATAATTCTGTCTAAGGTTATTAACAAAGAGGAGGAAAAGGATTAAGTTTTACTAAAAGAAATAGTTAAATGAGAGCCCTTAGTTGGATCTGAATGAGTTGGTTAGTAGGAGTTCAATGAGTTGTTCGACTGCTAAGATTGAATGTGGTGGTAAGGAGTAATAGTTTGGGATGAGATTTCCTATAAAGAGGTATAAAATCCGAACTTAAAGATTTGAGTTAAGC
>NW_026026883.1:0-621 GCF_019186545.1 Solanum stenotomum | reverse complement strand
GTCACATTATGACTAGCGAGATGATTACAAAGAAAAAGGATCCTGGGGCATGCACTATACCTTGCACCATTGGTATGCTTCAATTCGCTAAAGCTTTATGTAATTTGGGGGCAAGTATAAATTTGATGCCCTATGCAATATTAAAACAACTTAGGCTGGGTGAACCAAAATACACCACAATGCAGATTCTTATGGTGGACCGGTCAATCAAACACCTCGTTGGAATACTCTATGACATATTGGTGAAGGTTGATCGACTTATCTTTCTGACTGATTTTGTTATTCTTGATTATGAGATTGATTCTGAAGTTCCCATTATTTTTGGTGGACCAATTTTAGCAACCGAAAGAGCTTTAGTGGATATTGAAAGTGGGGAGTTGATGTTCCAGGTAAACGAAGATTAGGTCACCTTTAATGTGTGTGAATCAATGAAATATCCGAGTGATATTCATGCAATTTCAACGATTGGTGTGATTGATGAAGCAATGGCTAAAGTGAGCAAATTGATGTTTATGAGTGAACCTTTTAAGGCTATTCTTTTGAATTATGATGAGACCGGAGTTCAAGGTTATGATGAAGTGGTAGCTGCTCTATCGGGATTAGGTGAATACTTAAGAAACC
>NW_026026882.1:2253-3484 GCF_019186545.1 Solanum stenotomum | reverse complement strand
GTTTCAACCCCGGTAGGTGATTCTTTAGATCCTGTGTGGAGACTATTCAGAGGCGAGACACTAGGGTTGATCTTATTTTGCTTGATATGGTGGATTTAGATATGAATTTGGTTACGGATTGGTTATCTCCCTACTATGCGGTCTTGGATTGTTATACTAAGACTGTTACTTTAGCCATGCCTGGTATTCCACCAGTGGTGTGGCAGGGCTCTTGTAGTCGCACGCCCGTTGGGATGATATCTTTTGTTTGGGCCCAGAGGTTGATGGCTAGCGGGTGTTTGGCTTATTTAGCTTATGTTAGAGATGTTAGTAGGGAGGGTCTTACCGTTTATTCAGTACCTATTGTTCGAGAGTTTACAGATGTGTTTCCTGCCGATCTACCTGGTCTCCCTCCTGATCGTGACATTGACTTTTCTATTGAAATTAAGCCGGGCACTAAGCCGATTTCTATACCACCGTACCGTATGGCCCCCGTAGAGCTCAAGGAGCTCAGTGTTCAGATTCAGGATCCCTTAGATAAGGGATTCATTCGGCCTAGTGTATCTCCTTAGGGTACCGCAGTTCTCTTCGGGAAGAAGAAGGATGGTACTATGCGATTGTGCATCGACTACAGGCAGTTGAACAAGGTGACGGTGAAGAACCGTTACCCCATGCCTAGGATTGATGATCTCTTTGACCAACTTCAGGGAGCCGTGGTATTTTCTAAGATTGATTTAAGATCCGGCTACCACCAGTTGAAGATTAGGGCAGCGGACGTCCCTAAAACTGCATTTAGGACTCGTTACGGCCACTATGAGTTCCTAGTGATGTCTTTTGGGTTGACTAACGCCCCTGCCGCGTTCATGGACTTGATGACTAGGGTGTTTAGGCCGTACTTGGATTTATTTGTCATAGTCTTCATTGATGACATATTGGTATACTCGCTAAGCCGGAGTGAGCATGAGCAACATTTGAGGATAGTGCTCCAGACATTGAGAGATCAACGGATTTATGTCAAGTTCTCAATGTGCGAGTTTTTGCTTGAGTCTGTAGCCTTCTTGGGGCAAGTGGTGTCCAAGAAGGGTATTAGGGTTGATCCGGCGAAGATTGATGCTATTCGTGATTGGCACAGGCCCACCTCTGTGACTGAGATTCGTAGCTTCGTCGGATTGGCAGGCTACTATAGGCGTTTTGTTGAGGGATTTTCTACTATAGCAGCGCCTTTGACTCGGTTGACTCGCCAGGATGTTCC
>NW_026026882.1:0-1483 GCF_019186545.1 Solanum stenotomum | reverse complement strand
TTTAGAGCGTTCCTGTAGCGACCCCAAGTCATTTATGACTTGCTGGCATTGACTGTTCGGTCGCCTGGTCGTTCGTTTGGGTTTTAGGCCGTTTCCCTGTTTTGGAGATTTTTATAACTTGAAAAGTTGACTTTGGTCAACCTTCTTGGAAGACGTGCTCAGATGAAAATTCTGACAGCTAGGTTAGCTTCGGAATATCGATTTTGGTCTAGAACGACCCTTTGTTCACTTTCCGAGGCTTTAGATGGCAGTTGTGGAATCTGGTTCAAAATGATACTAGGTGTGGGACCCACTTTTCATCGAAGCGATCTCCAAATGGAAATTCCGCCTTCACAGTTGAGTCCGAAATATCATTTCCAATCAGATTCCATAAAAGGTTTGTGTTTTTCCGACTCCGAACGAGTCCGAAACATCGAAATTTAAGTTTGAAGGGTTGTAGAATTTTAACGCGGCGGTGACGTGGCAGAACCACGCGATGCCACGTCGCATCGGAGTGGAAATCTGGAAATTTCCAGAATTTAGGACGATTTTCGTCCATTTTTTCCTCAACTTCAACATAAGATTTCTCCTTTATTTTGAGTCCAAATTAGGTGCTTCAAAAGGTTAACTTCAAGAGAATTTCGAGGGAAATCTAGCGGTGATCTCAGAACTGCAAGGGGAGGCTTCGTTTGAGGTAAGGAATCCATTTTAGCCACTGCTAGAGTGATGTTCGGATTGAATTGTTGTTGAATTTTGAAATGTGAGATCTTGATCATCTTAGGTCCGTTTTGAGTCATTCTTGAGGCTAACTTGTAGAGTTTTTCGCAAGGATCGTCGTGGTATAATCTGTTTGGGTTGAAAGGGTCTCGTTTTTCCAGAAATCGGTGATCAAGGGGCTGCCCATTTTAATTGTTGTGGCTGATTTGCGGTGTTTTAAGCATCTGTTTGTGCTAAATTTTGGGGTATTAGTTTAGTAAGGTATTTGGGACATTTTCACGGATTCGTTTTTGAGATTCTAATTGTGGTTCCCACAATCCCGTTTTAGACCCGAATTTAGGTCCATCTCCGAAAAATATAATTTTAGTTTCAATATATTCGTAATGATGAGGTGATTAACCTTTTGTTAGTGGGGAACCATTTGGAGACCGTTCGGACGGGAAAAGATCCGGTACCGTGAGTTGGAGCACGCGTGGTCGGCTTTCAGGTAGGCTATGGCTTTCTTCCGTGAGATTGAGCATGTTTAGGCATTTGTTTATTAATTTGCTTGAGTATGGGGGAGTTCGGGTGTCGAGCATGCTAAATTTCTATAATTCCTGCCTTAGACCTTATTTCGGGAAAGTTTTAGATTATGACAGCATGCCTCTTGATATTATTGAACATCCATACCTTGTGGTGTATATGATAATATTGATTTGAAGTATGTTTGGCCTTAGTCTAGGCTTAGACTAGTGCTGCCATAGACTTGCGAGATTTCGGATGTCCAAGGAGGGTATTAGGGTTGATC
>NW_026026881.1:0-296 GCF_019186545.1 Solanum stenotomum | reverse complement strand
TTTGAACCTTCTTTTCTCTTGACAAATTTTGTTTGCTGTTCTTGATCAAGTAGATTCAACGGTACGAGGGTTATTAAAAATCTTTTGTTCGTATTTTGATCTCCGTTGCAGCAACAAAGCCTGCAATTTTGACTTATTCTTGAGTGATACACAAATCAAAAGATAGGTGCTTCATCCAAAAAATTATCAAAGTAGTGTATACCTCGTGTAAACCTCTTCGAAGTATTAATTTTCGCCATTGTGATAGTGAAAAAGAAAGCTTCAACAAAAACTTTAAATCCCCGCCAGTATCATTG
>NW_026026880.1:0-317 GCF_019186545.1 Solanum stenotomum | reverse complement strand
GTTCAGATATAGGATTGTTCAGCACATGGGCTGAGTGGGAGAATAAGAAAATTGGAATTAAGAACGGAATGTGTGTTAATTAGATATCCTAAAGAATGAAAGAAGGTTTATTAGTGTCCTAAAGAAAATAAGACAATTGTTAGCACAACTGTCTGATTTCTAGAAAAGGATCATTTAGTAAATCATGTTCCTAGAAGTAAACTAGTTTTACAGGAATTGAACAAAGAAATAACAAATAAGTCAATTATAAATTCAGACGCTCAAAAACGTCTAATCGGTATGTCAGATTTGACGTTCCATTGCATTTAAGTAGTGGG
>NW_026026879.1:0-571 GCF_019186545.1 Solanum stenotomum | reverse complement strand
GTTTAAGGTTTAGAGTTTGGGTTTTACGGGTTATGGTTTAGGGGTTAGGGTTTAGGGGTTAGGGGTTAGGGTTTAGGGTTTAGGGTTTNTAGGGTTTAGGGTCTGTGGTTTATAGTTGAGGGTTAGGGTTTAGGATTAGCGCTTAGGGGTTAGGGTTTATGGTTTAGGTTTCATAGTTTATGGTTAAGGGGTTTAAGGTTTAGGGTTTAGGGTATAGGGTTTAGGGTTTATGGTTTAGAGTTTAAGTTTTAGGGTTTATGGTTTAGGTTTTATGGTTTAGGCTTTAGGGTTTTGGATTTAGGGTTTGGGGTTTAAGGTTTAGGGTTTAGGGTTTAGGGGTAAGGGGTTAGAGGTTAGAGGTTAGGGGTTAGGGTTTAGGGTTTAGGGTTTAGTGTTTAGGGTTTATGGGTTTAGGGTTTAGGGGTTAGGGTTTAGTGGTTAGGGTTCGGGGTTTATGGCTTAATGTTTAGAGTTTGGGATTTAGGGTTTAGGGTTTAGGGTTTAGGTTTAGGGGGTTAGGGTTTAGGGTTTAGGGCTTAGGGTCTAGAGTTTGGTATTTAGCGTTTAGGGT
>NW_026026878.1:0-502 GCF_019186545.1 Solanum stenotomum | reverse complement strand
AATTTCTTCATCCATGGCTTATTGTTGCTCATTTCTTTTGACTCATCTTGAAGTCATTAGTTCCCAATATGATCGTGACCACCCAAGGGTCGTACCTTGTCCTAGAAACAAGACAGGATCGATTCACTCGATCCACCACTATAATTTTCCTTATAATTAATGCTTAACTCAAGCGTTCATAGTAGCAACCACTTGATTTCTCAATCGAGAATGCAACATCAACCTTCTGACCCGATTAGGTGAAACAACTGACAACTCAGAGTTCTTCTCTTCCATATATCACTAGTACCACATCATGAACAACCGCTAAATCCACCACTAGAAGACATCAGATCCATTGAGAAGGTCGTACTCAAACAACCGGTTCATTTACACTTATTAAATAGTTGCAAAACATTACCAAAGCACTTCAGTCTTCGGCCGAAAATGATATGCACAATTTCATAAGCCCGATCGATGGCAGAAGCAACATACCCCATAACCCTAACCAAGATAACACGAG
>NW_026026877.1:0-1180 GCF_019186545.1 Solanum stenotomum | reverse complement strand
TGAATTTTATGATATTCAAATATTGATATAGTAAAAATTGTCATATTATTTATTGCTTAGGGTGTACTTGCCAAGTCAATAAATAAAAATAAACGGAAAAAATAGTTATCTCAAGACATAATTTATTATTCCCTTATTAAAAAATTCAAATTTTCAATTTTTAAGTTTCAGTTTTAAAATTTATGGTCTAGAAGTTATAACTCAATTGTTATTACTTTAATACTTTAAGTTGATCATTTTGAAATAAAGAAAAACTCATAAAATTGAAATCATAGTTCGCAGAACCATTTTATAACAGAGATGAAAGACACTAAACAAGTCTACAAAATAATGTTGAAATCAAAACAAATACTTCTATAAAAGTAATAATTCACCCCTCCATTATAATCATTGATAGAATTATAACTCCAAAAAAAAACCCACACAAACACATAAAAAAAATGATAACAATATATGTAAAAAGAATTGAATAAAGCAATAATTAAGCTTTTTTTTTTTTTTTATGAATCAAAATCCAAGAAATAAAGAGCCAATCCAAAATAAACACACTCATATTATCTCCCAAAAAAGTAAAAACAAAAATACAAGTACAAATTTGATCTTTTGCGTGCATATAAAGGTAAATCAATTAACGGAAAAGAGTCAGATATACACTCAAAACTTAAATGAGGAGTATATTATTTTCGATAGTACATGAGTATATTTAACCCTTTTTCGATTAATCAATCGCCACCACCGATGCCCATACCTTTACCACCAATCAAACCACCACCAAGTCCGGTGCCACCACTTACCTCACCAATACTTCCACCAATAGCCATTCCACCACCAAATAAACCACCACCGCCGCCACCTACACCGCCTGCCCCGAGCATGCGCCGCCCCAACACGTCAGCAGAAACCATAATGCCACTAAAAAGAACAATTAAAAGAATTACTCCAATAACACGAGCTGAAAAAATTGCCATTATATTAATTGTAACTTTAAATTAAATATATGGACTAAAAATATTTATGAAGAAAAAATGATAAAATTGTAAGATATATGGTAATAATGTACTTCTATGGACAAGTTTATATAGTGTTAAATTGGTCTATTTTTTATTGAGCATATGTTAGGAAGTCTAGAATATATAATTGTGAATAATAAGGTTATTTCCATGATCTTAGCCAAATATCC
>NW_026026876.1:0-528 GCF_019186545.1 Solanum stenotomum | reverse complement strand
GTCCACGCTACATCTTCTCTTAATGTAGATTCAGGTCCTTAACATTAAGATCACGCGGAGATTGATTCTCGATCCGTATTCAGCAATATCAGTGGTGAGTCCTCGTTTTTCTAGGACGATTTATATGTTTTATATTTAGTCTTTCATTTTAGTTTCAGTTTTGCTAGAGTTAGTTGGGGGCATGTCCCAGCATCTCAAGTCTTTTAGAGGCTTTTTATTCATACATTGTTTTCGTCACTCCCCGTTGTTACCCACTTGACGTAACACGAGACCCAGGATCACGAGTGACCCCAAGCTAACCTTGAGTGGGCATATCATAAGCATATTAGATCAACACCTTTAAAAGCCTAAACCTAAGAAATCTGAAATCCCTAAGAAACGCTAAACCCTAAACCTTAGGGAAAACCCATGACTTATGAAACACCAACAGACCCTAAAGCATAAAAACACCTTTAAAAACACTAAACCTAAAAACACCCTTAAAATCCCGAATCCCTAAGAGCTTTTAATTTAAAATCCTAAGCCCTA
>NW_026026875.1:0-1270 GCF_019186545.1 Solanum stenotomum | reverse complement strand
ATAATTAAAATGGACAGCCCCTTGATCATCAATTTCTGGAAAAATGAGGCCCTTTCAACCAAAACAGATTATACCACGACGATCCTTGCGAAAAACTCTACAAGTTAGCCTCAAGAATGACTCAAAACGGACTTATGATGATCAAGATCTCACATTTCAAAATTCAACAAAAAAACAATCCGGAAATCACCCTGGCAGTGGCTAAAAATCGATTCCTTACCCCAAACGAAGCCTCCCCTCGCGTTTTTGAGATCACCGCTAGATTCCCCTCGAAATTCTCTTGAAGTTTGCCTTTTGAATCACTTAATTTGGACTCAAAATGAAGGAGCAATCTCAAGTTGAAGTTGAAGGAAAAAAATTGGACGAAATTCGTCCTAAATTCTGGAAATTTCCAGATTCCCACTCCTCTGCCACGTGGCGTCACGTGGCTCTGCCACGTCACCGCCGCGTCAAAATTCTACAACCCTTCAAACTTAAATTTCGATGTTTCGGACTCGTTCGGAGTCGCAAAAATACAAACCTTATATGGAATCTGATTGGAAATGATATTTCGGACTCAACGGTGAAGGCAGAATTTCCATTTGGAGCTCGCTTCGATGAAAAGTGGGTCCCACACCCAGTATCGTTTTGAGCCAGATTCCACAACTGCTATCTAAAGTCTCGGGAAGTGAACAAAGGGTCGTTCTAGACCAAAATCAATCTTCCGAAACTAACCTAGCTGTCAGAATTTTCATTTGAGCACGTCTTCCAAGAAGGTTGACCAAAGTCAACTTTTCAAGTCACTACAATATCCACCACTAAACGAACTTTCGTCCGCGAAAGTAAGAGTCAAGAAGTACCTGAATGCTCAAATAAGTCGGGGAACTGTGCCCGCATCTCATGCTCGGTCTCCCAGGTAGCCTCCTCAACTGGACGATGTCTCCAATGGACCTTAACCACAGAAATGGCTCTGGAACGCAACCGTCTGACATCTCTGGCCAAAATAGCAACTGGCTCCTCAATGTATCTCTAACTGATGACTGCGAATCCAATCCAGCAGAGATGACTGAGCATCCACATAAGCTAGTACACACCGGGAATCAGAGATATCAAGCCGTACCATCCGGTTAGCTAAGGACTGGATGTCCAAAGCTAATGGTCGCTCCGTAGTAGAAAGAAAAGCTAGACTACCCATACTCACTGCCTTCCGACTCCAGGCGTCCGCTACTACATTTGCCTTGCCCGGATGGTAGAGAATAGAGTGGTCATAGTTCTTCAGGAGCTCAATCCA
>NW_026026874.1:0-369 GCF_019186545.1 Solanum stenotomum | reverse complement strand
ATGTCAGTGTGATCCTATCCCACACTGCCTATCACTACTAAAAAAATAGTGAATACCGACCTAAAAATTTCCGACCTCAAATGGAGGTCGGTAATTTCCGACCTCCGGAGGTCGGTATTTACAAGTAGTCGGTTTTTATGCAAAATAAAGCGGAAAAACCAAATTCCGACCTCCGGAGGTCGGAATTTTTCCCGGAAAAAATGAATTACAATAAAAATACCGACCTCATGAGGTCGGTATTTTTTATATTTAATTGAGAAAATAATACCGACATCAAGAGGGCGGTTTTTATTGTAATCCATTAAAAATTCCGACCTCAGGAGGTCGGAATTTTTTCTCAGTTAAATATTTTATAATTCCGACTTCCGA
>NW_026026873.1:523-1671 GCF_019186545.1 Solanum stenotomum | reverse complement strand
CTCTCTTGCTTCTAATTTTTCTAAGTTTTTGATTAATGAATTGACTTGGTTAAGTTCTAGTTATGTTTCTAGGCTTAAACTGATTAAAACCTCATGATTTAGGGTTTAAACGACGTATCTAAGGGGTTAATCGAAATAGGAAAAAACCAAAAGACCCCTAAATTAACTGTTGTCGGAGTGACTGACGGAATGGACCTACGGTCCGTCAATCAATCGACGGTCCGTCAATTGGGTCCATAGGTCGAGTCTGCCCAACAGGGCTTCACTAAAATGGGCATAACTGTTTACTCAGAGGTCAGAATTTAGTAAATTCGGTGGCGTTGGAAAGATAATTCAATTATCTATCTAACCATAGGTGATGGGACACATAATTAATTTTGTGCTAAGAGTTATGACCATCTGAAGTTGACCCATCAATATTTTTCAGCTAACTGGCTGCTGACCCTCATCTACTGTCAGACCTATGGACCGTGGATCGAATGACGGTCTGTGCTGGTCGACCGTAGTTTGTGTCAGAGGTTGGTTAAGGGAAGTCTCGATCCACGGACACAGACCACGGACCGTGGTCTGATCTACGGACCGTGGGTCTGTCTGTGAGTCAGGACTTAGCCAAATTTTCTAACTGAGTTATGGGGAAGTTTTCTGTCACGAACCACGGACCTGCAGGACGGACCGTGAGTCCATCTACGGTCCGTGGATGGTGTCCGTAAGTGCCACCTGTAACACCAGAAATCTGAATTCTCTATTTTTCGATACGGGGTGTTACAGTAAATTTTACTAACTCAGATTAAATTTATTGGTAAATTATTAAATTACTAACTAATATTTGAATGGTTGGTAAATTTACGAATTGAGAAGTTAAATTGTTTGGTAAATCGTCATCTAGTGTTGAAATAATAAGTAAATCTAATGATGTAATATTGAATCAATACTTTCCCCCGAATTTGGGCTTTACTGATATATTTAATGCTAGATATCAATTGGTATTTTTATAAGAATTCTAGCGTTTAGTAATAAATTTTTCTTTACTTACATATATTGTTACATTCACTAATAATGTTACTAATTTTGTCAATTCAAATTTAATTTATCATGACTTTTTCTTAATTCTTTTTGGAAAGAAAAAACGGGTGAAAATCATTCCCCCC
>NW_026026873.1:0-472 GCF_019186545.1 Solanum stenotomum | reverse complement strand
CCCCCCCCCCCCCCCCCTTTTTACCGAAATTCGGCCATTGACCTGCATCGTAAAAAATTTGACCGATGACAACAAAGGCAGATAGTAATTTTCACTATATTAACAATTAATGGGGTGCCCTAATAAATAAATGGGTGTTTCATCTTCTACAACGACAACTCTTCTCTTTGTTGTTCAGTTGAAGCACATAATCAATAAAAATCTATTCATTTTCACCCTCTCAAAATTAGGGTAAATTTTTATTTGAGATTATTTACTTTTGTACCAATTTATTTGCATATTGAACTTCTTTTTTAGTTATTAATTAATGGATTACCCTTTTTTCTTTGATATGTAGAGTCATTGATCATTGGTTTTTTTTTATTTCTTCAAACTGAATTTTAAGAGTGTGAAAGTGACATATTAATTAAGTGTATTTTAAAAAGAGTTTTGCAAATTTTCTGATATTGCATATTGTATATGATGCTTTCCT
>NW_026026872.1:0-640 GCF_019186545.1 Solanum stenotomum | reverse complement strand
AAGGTCAATTATGCTGGACTTCCTAACCGTCCAGGGAGTTCTTTGCACTTCTCTCAGGTGTTAACAAACAAGTGATTTTTTGGGGAATATGAACTAAGGCACGTTTGTTGTCGGTATCTTCTACCATGAAGGCTTCCTTTGAAACTTATTGTTTAAATGTTGATCAACTTGCAGGCTATGGGTGCAGGATCGGTGCTGAGTTTTCTGACAGGTTCTTTGGCACTCATTAAGCATGTTGCTGAGGCCACCAAATACTTCAATATTATAGCCAATTTTGGTTAGTTTCATCTTATGCTCAATAACTATTTTCTAAGATCATTTTTTCCAATCAAAATACTTCCTAATGACATTGTCTTCTCAATTTTTTCCCTATAATATTCTTTCTATTTGGTATTCCTTTGTATTCTCTTTTGATAGTTGGATTATTAGGACACAAGTCTCATGTTCAGGTTTGAGGTGCCTCCTTTTTCCCTGAGTTTTCTGACAGGATCTCTAGCACTTTTTTAGCATGTTGCTGAGGCTATCAAGTATTAGCATTATAATCAATTTTGGTTAGTTTCATCCTATGCTCAATTTCTATTTTCTAAGATAATTTTTTCCTATCAAACTATTAATTTTTGTGCAGGAGAATGGACAAAAA
>NW_026026871.1:0-403 GCF_019186545.1 Solanum stenotomum | reverse complement strand
TTTGACTCAATCTTTTTTTTGAAACCTCATATTTTTTCGAGATCTATATGACGAACCCATCGCCTTTGTCTGAATTTCCTTTTATTTTTTTCATCATATTTCGACGCGCATAAGAATCAGTAAAAGGCATTTTTGGGAAAATCGGCACGCGCAAACCGGCTTTGGGCAGTTGGGTTGCGTAGGTCTCGAAAAAATACGCAGATTTGAAAAAAAAATCGCCTGAAACGGACACCCGAGGCCCGATTTATGGCCGTTTGAAGTTTCCTAAATTCAAAGCCACCTTCCACCTTTAAGATGCTGAATTTCAAATGGCCGTAACTTTCGGCTCGAACGTCCGTTTGACGCAATCTTTTTTTTGAAATCCCGTATTTTTTTGAGATCTATATGAAGAACCCATCGCCTT
>NW_026026870.1:0-403 GCF_019186545.1 Solanum stenotomum | reverse complement strand
CGCATCTCATGCTCGGTCTCCCAAGTAGGCTCCTCAGCTGGACGATGTCTCCAATGGACCTTAACCACAAGAATTGCTCTGGAACACAACCGTCTGACATATCTGACCAAAAGAGCAACTAGCTCCTCAATGTATCTCAAACTGTCATCCAAGTCAACTGCATCATACTGAATTACATGGGACTCATCTGGAACATACCGGCGCAACATCGAAATATGAAAAACATGGTGAATAGCTGAAAAGGCCGGGGGCAAAGCTAACTTATATGCGACCTCCCCAACTGTCCACAATATCTCAAAAGGACCTATATACCTGGGGCTAAGCTTGCCCCGCCTCCCAAATCTCATTAAGCCTTTCATGGGCTACACACGGAGAAATACTCTATCACCAACACTAAATTTCA
>NW_026026869.1:0-796 GCF_019186545.1 Solanum stenotomum | reverse complement strand
ACCCCGCAACATCCTAATAAAACAAAAATAAGAACACAAAATAATTGAGTCCTCCGGAATGCAAGGAGGCTCACCACTGACTCTGGAGTGCTCAGCTGGATCAACGACGTGCAGGATGCTGATCCGGGGTACCTGAATCTGCATCATCAAACGATGCAGGCCAACTGGCATCAATACATGGAATGTACGAGTATGCAAGCTGGAAAACTAAGCAACAAAGGCTAGAAGGAAATCTGGAAGAAACTGAATAGCTTACCTGGCTCAACTCAACTCAACCTGACTGACTTCTTTCATTATAAGGCAATTTAAAACAAGTGCGATATAAAGAAAGACTGTTTAAAACATGCTATAAACTCTGTGTGTATACAAAGATACAATAAGCCTGAAATGTATATAGAAATACAATGAACTGATGTATATAAAAATACAATAATCTCTGTGTATGAAAAATACAATAGCTGCTGTGGGAGCTTCTCTAACCGACAACCATCACATAAGAGCTATAGTGATGATACAGCGATCGACCTCACGCTGCCAGAGCATCTTATACCCGGCCAAAGGTATAAGACCTGAACTGCCTAATGGATCCACTAGTCTAATCTGAAAAGGTTTCATCTAAAAAGTATGATCCTTTTCTACCCATGGTGGCTAACATGGTTCTATGGGGGCTGTGGGTTCTTTGAACGCTCCCCCAATTCGGTGCTCGATACTACTCCCAAAAATGTATTGGCTCTTATGTTTTTAAAACATATTTATTCCTGCTGATAAGAGATAATTACTCAAAAACTAGCCCGAA
>NW_026026868.1:0-1258 GCF_019186545.1 Solanum stenotomum | reverse complement strand
AGGACTCTAAAAACTTCACTACAATAATTTGTACAATTCAACATAATCTGCACAATGCCCACATCTGCATTGAGTAGGCAAAGAAAGTCACCAACTGAACCTCCAACGTAAATTGTACTAAACTATAGTAACTCATGGAAGGTCTTTGGTTTAACCCTTCATATCACCTTCAATAGGAAAATGAAGAAGAAGAGCAAAAAAAAAGAGTCGCAATAGAAAAATAAACAAAGTCGCAACAGAGAAAGGAAATAGAGTTGCAAGAGAAACATAAAGAAGAAGAAGAAACACTCAAAACATAGAATTAGCGACACCAACCTTGCTTAGCCCCTTGAACAGAAGTAGGTTCACTTGGTGAAGGAATGGACAATGCTGCCAGTATGTTAGGATCAATTAATCCCGCATGCTTGAGTTGTGCAATTACATCTGCAATAACTTCTTGTCGCACAGTTTTCTTTTGTTCCTCCATTTGTTTCTCCATTTTCTGCATCCTTTCTTGCATTTGCTGCATTCCATCAGTTGTTGCATTTAAAGTTGATTTAGAATTGCCAACTTTTTTTTTCAAAGTAGTCTTTGTAACTCCTATTCCATATAGTCTTAGGCGTCCCGGATGTTCAGGACCCATGACGGTTGAAAATGCATCAACATACTGGTCATTTGTGCTCATTTGTTTTTCAATTTCCTCCATTTCAGCCTACAAAAACATATCCAACAAACACAATTTTATAAATTAAAATTTAAAATAAATAACTGATCTCAATTTAAAAATTGAAAATAGACAGTACTCATACAATTTTACTAGTAGTATTTTCATTCGAAGCCTTGTACAAACACCCGGATTTTCTTGTTCTTGTAACCACAAAGAGATCCTTAGATGATACTGTTTCTTTTTCTTTCTCCTAGTCACATTGCAATGTGTATCAGAAATTGTTTAAATGCCATGTTAATACTAGACAGTAAATAAGAGAACACACCAGCTTATTACGAACTAAAGCGAAACTCTTTTTGCCAGCAGTGTGTGGATTCATCAGCTTTTTTCGATTCTTAGTATATATTTCAGACATTTTCTGCAAAGAAGTGAATCAATAATGTTAATTGAAGGCATATTAGTGCTATATAGTCTACTAGACGAGGTCATTATCTCAATATTTCTTTTTCAACAAGTCCAACTGAATAAAAAGAGTGAGTAAACAGATTTGGAAGGCTGCAACAATTTTCAAACTCACAACAATATCAAACTCACAACATGAGCGAATCAATA
>NW_026026867.1:0-274 GCF_019186545.1 Solanum stenotomum | reverse complement strand
TCTTCTTCTTCTCTTCTTCACTCTCAAGGCCTAGCTTTCACTCTCTTAAAATGGGACAAAATGATCCACAAATCAGCCTAACACAACAATATAACCTCAAAAGAAATGGCTAGGGAAAAGACCAAAATGCCCTTAAAATTCCGGACGGATTCCCTGCCAACTTCCTAATTTTCAAAGGGCATAACTCGCTCATACAAACTCGGAATTGAGCAAACTCGGTGGCGTTGGAAATTTCATTCCACAATATTCGCAACCATAACTGGAAATACTCCTA
>NW_026026866.1:0-365 GCF_019186545.1 Solanum stenotomum | reverse complement strand
AAGACTTTTCCATAATTATATTTTTGACTGTCATAATTGACAACAATGATGTTTGTCCCAATTGGTCAAATTTGTGGAGGAGTTTCGTCCTATACTTGTCACGCCCCGAGCCTACACCCTGGGTGGGACCGGCACCCGAAGACCATTTCTGGCCCCAAGCGAACCCTTGGCCTGGCTTTCTTAACTCAGCGGAAACCTCAACAGAATAACCCTATGAAATGCAATATTACAAAACAACTTAACTTATAAAATATGGCCATAAAGGCAGCTCAAATCCCAAAATAGAATATTTACATATATAAATAGGTGAGAGACTCAAAACTAACTGACTGACTGTCTGTCTGACTGTCTATTGAAGCCTCTAA
>NW_026026865.1:0-1621 GCF_019186545.1 Solanum stenotomum | reverse complement strand
ATGGGTCTTGCATTTGTATATTTCGGTCAGTTTGTATGTTTCGGTATACAAATGGGATGGCAGAAAACATGGAATGTTTGCTACGAATTACAAATAAAAGAAACTATGACTATAACATTTAATTTTAATTAGTAGTTTGCTATTTCATACAATTTTCCCTTGTTAATATTAATTATTATTTTTCAAAAAATTATTTTGCAACATCAAAGATTGAATATTAATTAATATAAGTATTGTGAAAGCATACTCATGTCAATTGATATTTTTTAAAGGCGTACGTAGTTCAAATTGAACAAAGGAAGTTTTACTTTTTTGTTTTTATTTATATATTTTACTTTTTCCTTTTATATTTTTTTTAAAAATATTTTTGTTTTTGATTTGAACATTTCCATTTTACAACTGGCGAGGATAAAAATAGAGAAATTAGATGAATAAAAGAGAAAGAGAAAAAAAATGATAATTCATTGCATTTGAATAAAAGAAAGAGTGCATCGCAATTTATTTATAAGAATTAAAATGAATAAAATAGGGAGAATGTGACTTTTTTTTTGAATAATTTTAAGAACGTTTTAGTCCTTTTAATAGAAAAAATGCTTAATAATAAAGTGCAAAATTGAAATGCAACTGATAAAATCAGTCGTTCTCATAAAACAATCGAAATTAAATAGTACAAATCTAATAAGTCACACATATCTCAATATACATAGTCAAGAAGCACTACTTAAACTTTTAATACATAATTATTTAAGTTGTAATTTGTAAAGAGATGAAATGATATCGAAGATTTTGGTATTTATCAGAAATTATTATCTGAATAATTAAATCCTTCAAAATTTAATATTTTAATTTTTTTTTTTGCTAGATCGATCAATGGTGCGTATAATACACACCAACTACTATGATTGCTACAACTTTACTGAAAATAATAGCCAAAAAGCATGTGCTATATAACTACGCCTTATATCTGTAAATAAAATTACTACTCCTTTTGTTCCGTTTATCTTACACTCTTTCATTTTTAGTTAATCTTTAAAAAAAGACATTTTTAATATTTAGTAAAAGTTTAATACTAAATTTTTTATTTTATTTTTAATAAAATAATATATAATCACAGAAATTACTATAATGAAATTACTAAAAACCATTTAATATCAAATTTATTTTTTTTAATCTTAAATTTTGTAATTAGTCAAGTACTTTCACATAATTTGGAAGAGGACTACCAAGTCTAAATGTTTGTTTTATCTAAGAGCGTGCACTGATAAAGGTTCAAAATTTTCTTAAGTATTCATCAGAATTCCATCTGAATGATTAGACTCTACGCTTTGGATCATCCAATCGCGGGATTATAGATCATTCCGTTCCAACATTGGATCTTGATAGAGAGTACTTTATTCTTAGTGAATATGCTCAACATTAATTTTGAATAATTGAGTTTATAAACTTCTAATACTGAATATAAAATAAAATTGGACCACAATTATCTTGTACGAATATCCAGAGGGGTATCTAGAGGGGGTGCCGTGAGCAGTGGCGGAGGGAGGATTTTCATCAAGGGGGTTCAAAAAAAAAGATTAATCACATAAATAATAGGCACATATATCTAAAAACTTAAATAGAT
>NW_026026864.1:0-609 GCF_019186545.1 Solanum stenotomum | reverse complement strand
GTGGAAGCATGGACACTTAGGCGCAAAATGGAATAAAGAGGCTGAAAAGAACGAAGAAGTTGAAGCCTAAAGCCTGAGGATCGCCAAGCACACTTGGTGATTCACCGAAGGGACGCACTCCACCCTTTGTTCCAGTACGCGAAGCCCTGAAGGGGCAGGATAAAAAAGGAGATGAAAGGAGCAGTCGACGCATCGCTGAATAGTTCCACAAAGAAGTACTATGTCACCCAATGACAAAGAGCATGACGATGCTGAAGACTATTGCAAGACGGCAATGACTACACCAAAGGGCGAATCGATGAGTTAATCGACGATTCCGACTAACCTCATCGAGCGATCCGCCATCACAAATTTTTGAAGTCTATAAATACTAAATTATTTATTAATTTTTTGGAGTGGAACCATTATTATTTTTTACAGAATATAATAGCACTTTTTTTTATATTTTCTCTCAAGTCTGCAGAGGGTTTTTTGGGAGACTTGAAGAAAGAATGATTTCATCTTTCCCAAGTTGGAAGTGGGTCTTCTCCATTCTTCTTTCTTTGGTTAAATCAAGGTTTAATTCCTTATACCCATTTGAGTTTAGTATCATTTTAGGTGTATTTTGTT
>NW_026026863.1:0-609 GCF_019186545.1 Solanum stenotomum | reverse complement strand
CTGATTTTCAACCTCATGGAGATAATTTTTGAAATTTGCAAAAGCATCACTTTTATTTTTCATCAAGTAAACATATGTAAACTTAGAAAAATCATCAATGAAAGTGATAAAATATCTATTACCTCCACGAGTTAAAACTCCACCAAGTTCACAAATATCAGTATGAACTAATTCTAACAAATCAGTTTTTCTTTCAACTTGAAAATGAGGCCTTTTAGTGATTTTGGCTTTACTACAAGCCTCACACTTTTCAAAATTCTTTTTAATCATTGGAATTAATCCTAAACTACTCATGATTCCAACTTAACGATCATTAATATGACACAAACGAGCATGCCAAAAATTGGTAGAAGAAAGCATATAAACAGAAGTAGAAGTTTTATTCATTTCAACATTCAATTTGAACATCCCATCACATGCATACCCCTTTCCCACAAAAATACCCTTTTTCACTATTACATATTGATCAGATTCGATAATCTGTTTAAAGCCTGCTTTATTAAGAAGAAAACTAGACATCAAATTTTTCCTCATAGAAGGAGTATAAAGTACATCTTTTAAAGTTAATACCCTTCCAGAAATAAAACACAATTCGACATCTCCCTTTCC
>NW_026026862.1:0-625 GCF_019186545.1 Solanum stenotomum | reverse complement strand
CTAATCCAGGGCCTCCTGAAGCAAATCTATACCAGGCGGCCTGGCCTCTGTAGACTCAAACCAACCAACTGGAGAGCGACAACGCCTACCATATAAGGCCTCAAACGGGGCCATCTGAATACTAGAGTGGCAGCTGTTGTTGTACGCAAACTCCGCCAAAGGCAAGAACTGGTCCCACTGACCTCCAAAATCCATAACACAAGCCCGCAACATATCCTCAAGGACCTGAATAGTACGCTCTGACTGACCATCCGTCTGTGGGTGAAATGCTGTGCTAAGGTGGACACGGGTTCCCAACTCCTCATGAAAAGCCCTCCAAAAACTGGAAGTGAACTGTGAACCCCGATCTGAAATGATAGAAACAGGCACGCCATGAAGACGGACTACCTCCCTAATGTAGATACGAGCCAACCTCTCGGCACTGAAAGTAGTATGAACAGGAAGGAAGTGTGCTGACTTGGTCAATCGATCCACGATGACCCAAATGCTGTCAACACCTCTAGAAGTCCGAGGCAACCCCACAACGAAATCCATAGTGATACGCTCCCACTTTCACTCTGGAATGGGTAATCTCTGGAACTCGCCACCAGGCCTCAGATGCTCGGCCTTTACCTGCTGGCAGCAC
>NW_026026861.1:0-204 GCF_019186545.1 Solanum stenotomum | reverse complement strand
TCCGACAACTAATTTATTTGGCTAAAAAATCGTTTTAACTTAATTTGACTTGAATTGAACAGTTTTAGAAAAAAAAAAAAAAAGGAAAAGGGGGGAGATACGGGAATATTATCTAAGTGAGATAATTTGCAACATATTCTTTAAGTTTTGTTAAGAGATGACCGATTTTGTTAAACTGTTAAATTAAAATGAACGTCTCTCGGG
>NW_026026860.1:0-792 GCF_019186545.1 Solanum stenotomum | reverse complement strand
AACTTGTTTTCCAAAAAAACATTTTCTATGAAAACATTTTCCATGGAAAACATTTTCCTTCATAACAAACACACCCGCAGTTCCAATTGATTTGCACATTAATTTAGGTGAGTGTATTGTTATTCAAATTATATCATATAATTGAAAGCTAGAGATTCTTCTAGCCGATTGCAGATTTGAGCTAGCAATAAGTGAAGCAGTTCTTGTCAAAGAACCATTTCGTGGTAGTTTACCTCCCAGGTGATGTTGATTAATTAGTTAAAATTGTTGTGTCTTTATGTTGTTAATCTTTAATTTGTGTTACACTTTAATGTGTAATTGCATGGATTACTATAGAACAAAGCTGTTATATATGAGATTATATACTTTAGAGGTTTAATCCAAAATTTGAAGTTATTTGTCTAATGCGGTGTTGTAATGCATGAACCACATTGATTTTAATAGTTTGTCATGTTACATTTGATATTATATATATATATATATACTAGGTTTTTGACACGTGCGTTGCACGTGATTACAAATTCAAAAAATATATGTTATAGTAAATAGTGTTGCTTATTTAAGTGAAGATTTGAATAATAAGTTTTGTACAAAATAATATTGCAGATTCTTTTGTGAATGTTCAATGCGGATAACCATATATATCTCTTATTCACAAGAACCTATGAAGATGGTCAATGAAATATTTTATTAGTTAAATGTAATAATGTATATATTTATTTCAAGTTGATGAGGTTCAATCATGTAATTAGTCGTATCTTACGAATATTACCTTATAGACAATATTTGTTG
>NW_026026859.1:0-511 GCF_019186545.1 Solanum stenotomum | reverse complement strand
TCATATGCATGTGCCCGAGATTGCATTGGGCCCGAGATTGCATTGTGCTCGAGATCTGCATGTGCCCGAGAATTGCATCATCCGCATGTGCCCGAGAATTACATCATTTGCATGTGCCCGAGAATCACATCATCTGCATGTGCCCGAGATTGCATTGAGCCCGAGATTGCATTGAGCACGAGATTGCATTATGCCCGAGATTGCATCGTGCCCAAGATCTACATCATCTGCATGTGCCCGAGAATGCATTATGCCCGATATTGCATGTGCCCGAGATTGCATTGTGCCCGAGAAATGCATATGTCCGAATAAACTCCAAACAAGCTACAAGTATCAACAGATGCCCGAATTACAGATACGCTTTCTTTATTCATTATTTTATTCCTAAGGCGTCATGGTCTAAAGGCATCATTTTTCATGGCCTGCGGACATCATATCATGGCCTAAGGATTTACTTTCTGCTTATCATGATCCAAAGGTGTTATAGTCTAAAGGCGTCATTTTTCATGGC
>NW_026026858.1:0-359 GCF_019186545.1 Solanum stenotomum | reverse complement strand
TGATCCTATTGATGACAAAATTGATTTGCTTGCAAAATCGATTTGTGTCCATCTAGTGTTGACACTTAGCTTTAAATTTAGAAATAAGTTGAATTAAAAAATGTGGTTTTGTTGATGGATTTAGTTGTTGGAATTAAGTCAAAACTAAACTAGTTAAAGTTGTTAAGTTGTTTAAATAAGTTAAATTAAATAATGTGGTTAGTGGGTGAATTTAGTGTTGTATTAAGTCAAAACTAAACTAGTTCAAGAGTTAAAGTTGTTTAAATAAGTTAAATTAAATAATGTGGTTTAGTTGGTGAATTTAGTGTTGTATTAAGTCAAAACTAAACTGGTTAAAGAGTTAAAGTTGTTTAAATAAG
>NW_026026857.1:0-442 GCF_019186545.1 Solanum stenotomum | reverse complement strand
ATCGCCGATGAACTCGGCGATCCACCTTCTGGTCAGCTCATCGTCTTTAGTGTCTTGCCTTTAGCATCCTCGCAATATAAATTTTGTAACATTTTCTGATTTTTTTTATAATCGTCAATTAAAGGGAGACATTTTCTCAATTTTTGTTATAGCTATTGCTGGCGACCATTGGGTGGTACAGTACTGCTTCGCGGAACTGATCGGTGACTCGCCGACTGCTCCTTTTCTCGCCTTTTGATCCACTTCTTTCAAGGCTTCACGTACTGAAACAAAGGGCGGTTCATGTCGTTTTGGCGACTCGCCAAGTTGAACTCGGCAATCCACAGGATTCCATTTCTTGTTCTTTTCAGCCCTATTTGCTCCGTTTTGCACCTAAGTGTCTATGTTTCCACTAAAACTTCAAATACCTGAAAGTTCAGCATTTTAATCAGGTATTGAGATA
>NW_026026856.1:0-641 GCF_019186545.1 Solanum stenotomum | reverse complement strand
TTTTTTAACGATTAAGGGGTTCTTAGATGTTAGGGGATTTATAGGCTTTTGTGTTTTTATAAGTTTAGGGTTTCTTAGGTTTAGACTTTTAAAGGTGTTGATCTAATATGCTGATGATATGCCCACTCAAGGTTATATTGGGGTCACTCGTGATCCTAGGTCTCATATTACGTCAAGTGGGTAACCTCGGGGAGTGACAAAAACAATGTATGAATAAAAAGCCTCTAAAAGACTTGAGATGTTGGGACATGCCCCCAACTACCTCTAGCAAAACTGAAACTAAAATGAAAAACTGAATATAAAACATATAAATCGTCCTCAAAAAACGAGGACTCACCACTGATATTGCTGAATACGTATCGGGATCCGATCTTCGCTTGATNTGAACCTACATTAAGAGAAGATATAGCGTAGACTATGTATCAGTAGTTGAAAGATTCTGAGCATGCATGAAATGATAAAGCTAAACAAATATATATAACTTAATAGAGCATATTGAACAATGATATAATCTGAGCGTTATTAAGAAGAGATTAGGTATTTGGTTAAGGGTTTTTAGGTTAGGGATTAGAGCTTAAATTTTTCTAAAAAAAATTCGGTCAAGAGTTTTTTGCAATTTAGGATTGTTAAAGATTTTTTAG
>NW_026026855.1:0-312 GCF_019186545.1 Solanum stenotomum | reverse complement strand
CAATAAACGTCAGTTGTTTGTAAGTTCTTGTAAAAGTGGACAGTTTCATTTTTTCGGCAGGCTTCATGATTCTTGATTGCGAAGTAGACTTTGAGATACCCATAATTTTAGGAAGACCATTTTTTGGCTACATGTCAAACTTTGGTTGATGTTGAGAGCGAAGAGATGAAATTCAGGCTCAACAATGAGGAGGTAAAGTTTAAGATATCCAGGTCTATGAAGCAACTACAAGATAGTAATGAGGTGTCTCCAATAGTGGTCTTTGATGAATGGGAGCTGGGAGTTGCTATTCAGGAAATGTCTGATGTTGAA
>NW_026026854.1:0-269 GCF_019186545.1 Solanum stenotomum | reverse complement strand
TAAAAAAAACGAGATGGAAAAAAAAATCTCCAAGGCGTTCTCCATTCTCCATTTATGCATTTAACTAAGAGTAGGGAATTTGTTTCTCCCCAAACCCTATCATAACCTCTACTAACACACCATTTAAGTTGATATAGTAGTGCTTGGGCTTCAGCCATGTTGCTAGTACCTTGGCCTAGACCTAAAGAGTAAGCAAACATCATGTTGCCTTGGTTGTCTGGAGTTCATTGTTATTGGTTAAGGATACTCAAATCTTTTTAATTTATAGG
>NW_026026853.1:0-455 GCF_019186545.1 Solanum stenotomum | reverse complement strand
AATGGAAATTACCTTGCAAATCGAGAAATCTTCTTGAATTAATAAAGAGATGTCGTTTAACAATAGAGAAAATTTCTTGATGAACAATAATTGAGCACCTTGAAGAAAGATAATCTTGAAACGTGAAAGGAGGGGAAGAAACGTAAAAGGTGGGGAAGAAACGTGAATGGTGAAGAAGGTTAATGGGTATTGGTTTTAAAAGAAAATTTCTTTTTAAACGGTTATTGGTATATAATTTGGACCAATATAGAACTCTTTCCATAAATAAAATTAATTTTAAATACTAAAATCTGAATACATATTATTTTATAAAAATATTGTCATTCTGCCATTTTAAATAAATATTTTAAAGTGTTGTTATTTTAACTAATTATGTTAGGTATTATGACTTAATTGCTAATTTTCCCTATTTTAAAATTTGAATTGAATCAGAAAACATATGGATATGAATGAGA
>NW_026026852.1:0-572 GCF_019186545.1 Solanum stenotomum | reverse complement strand
TACCAAGGGTATTCCCGTCATTTCTTTCTTTAAAAGAGCTCCTACCAATACTACCAAACCTATCAAAAATGCCCACGTAGGGCTAGTTAATATTTCTTTATACTATTTTATATTATTTTCATCATATCATCATATCATCATCATCATAAGTGGTGGTTCCCTTGGACTACCAAGGGTATTCCCGTCATTTCCTTTCTTAAAAGAGATCCTACCAATACTACCAAACCTATCAAAAATCGCCACGTAGGGCTAATTAATATTTCTTTCTTTTAGCACTTTTTTCATCATCATCATCATACTATATAAGTTGTGGTTCCCTTGGACTACCAAAGGTATTCCCGTCATTTCCTTCCTTAAAAGAGCTCCTATCATACTATATAAGTCGTGGTTCCCTTGGACTTCCAACTTACTATATATCATCATCATACTTCATACTATATATATAATACTATAGAAGTGGTCGTTCCCTTGGACGACCAACTTACTATATATCATCATCATACTTCATACTATATAAGTGGTGGTTCCCTTGGACTACCAAGGTTATTCCTGTCATTTCCTTCCTTAAAAGA
>NW_026026851.1:0-530 GCF_019186545.1 Solanum stenotomum | reverse complement strand
TTAAAACTTAGAATTCGGAATGGTCCAAAAAAAATTATAGTTCATAGATGTTGATAATTATAATAAAACTTAAATTAAAATCAAATTAATACTAATGCAAAAAGAAAATCAATTCAACACTAAGAATGACAATAATATTGAATATTTATTCTTTAGTTTTACATTGGTTTAGACAATTAAAATACATAATCTAATTTTAATTTTTCTTAAATATTTAGTACTGTAATTAATACTTATTAAACTTATTTTAGTATCATTTAGTACTTTCAAATTATGATCATTTTCATTATGACTTTGCAATATTTATTTTATATGATGATTTCATTATTATTTTTTATTGAATATTTTAGTGTCATCAGTACTCATCTCATATTTTGTGTTATTTTCTTAAGAAACACCTTAGATAATAGTATTTTGGTTGGACTAAAGAAATATTTGGAGCACAAGTTAATTATATGTTTGTATGCAAACTTTACCGAAAAAATCCAAAATTCTAAAAAATTCCGAGGTTTATTAGTTTGGTTTGATTT
>NW_026026850.1:0-530 GCF_019186545.1 Solanum stenotomum | reverse complement strand
CCTATTGTCTTAACTGTGCGATCCGAGTCGAAAATGGTATCAGAGCCATGGACTTTTAAGTAGCTATAGGTGTAATAGTTCAACACAGTTTTCTCTTATGAATATCATAAAGAAGAGGTCTACTGTTAAAAACAGTAGAAAAGAAGAATATGATATACCTCAACACCTAGATCTACTTAATAAGTGGACTATTCCTAAAATATCGCCTAGAATTATATATCAGATGGGTACTTTTGAGAAACTTGGTCTCAAACAGGTGGTTAAAACTACTGAAGAAACTATTACTATTGATAGTGATAATCAGACTTTCAGATTATTATCTGATAATGATTTAGCACCCTATAAAGATATTTATAGATTTATGCATATTGGTTTGGTACAGGTGGCCTTTAAGCCCCTTACTTTACGTGGTTTGCCTGAAAGCTTTATAGCAGCTTTACGTGATGGTAGAAATCATAATTGGAAGAAATCCCTAATAGGGACAATTCAAACTAGTCTTGCGTACGGACCAGTTTACTTTAATGCTTATC
>NW_026026849.1:0-1110 GCF_019186545.1 Solanum stenotomum | reverse complement strand
TGATTAGTTTCCATGATTTTAAGGAGTTAAGATACCAACTCTCCTTGTACTTTCCTGTAAATGCTTGCTCAACTTCATATCTTTAATTTTGTTTTTTTCACTGTATGTGTTTTTGTCTTAGTTATTCCTATGAATATTTTGCTCTCAGTCAGCAGTCTTATGTACTTGACATCCTGTGCAAAAGGTTACACTGATTGGTCCAACATGTAAATTGTAGTTTGCCTTTTATATTTCATCTAGATTTATGTCTCAACAATTTGGCACTAAGTAGTTGATTAACTCGTAGGTGTTGTTAATCTCTTGAAGATAACATCTAGTAATTGAGAAAACAATATGATTTTGGTCTGGTTCTTGGATTCAGAGCACTCCTTCAGGATCTTGATTTTTCCTTCCTCCTATTTTGGGATTTTTGTCTTTACTTTCAAGAATCTCTTTGAACCTATCAACATTGCAAGTGCTTCCTGGTGTTCTAATTTTCTGTCTGATTTGTAATCTTCTTCGGGATCATTCAATAATCTAAAAGATACATATTACTATTATTCCATCCTCAACTGGCCTCAGTTTGCTACTTCACCAGGACCCTGAATTTTCTATGACACCCACACAAACACCTAGTTTTGCCTGTAATGGATAGACGATATTCCTTGTTTGGTGTTTGCTCTGGTTTCTTGTGTTCTCCTAATAGTTTTCCTGCTTTGTACTATGAGGCTATGTTTTTTCCTTTATTTAATTTCTTCAGGTCTGGAGTGTTAGCAGTTTTCATGAGTTTTGAACTTGCTCATATTTGTTTGCTACCATTAATTCTGCATTTTTTGGGTCCTATGAGGCTTGATTAAACGCCAATAACATGCTTTAGCTAATAAAATCCCCAAAGTTCTGTTTGTTGATAAGGGTTTCTTCTGGTAGATGTAACACGTATGCCAAGTGGTTCCTGAAGTGGCATTTAGATCTCATTGTCATTGATATAGAAGATCACTTGGTTTGGTCTCATTTATTCCCCGTTCATTGCATTAATGTCTTATGAGAAAAGTGAAGGTACAGATATATAGTTCTCATAGGAATGTATAAAACTCTGATTGCGTTATCATCTACTGACTTGGGTTTTATGTT
>NW_026026848.1:0-637 GCF_019186545.1 Solanum stenotomum | reverse complement strand
AACTTTATTTTGGTCCATTGATGTGTATACCCTAATTCAATCTCCATAACTAGTGGTCACTTTAAATTAAAAATAATGTTACCTGGAACCTTCAAAATCTGAATCGGCCTTTGAACTACAATGCTATATGGTGTTTCTCGTGCCACTCTTAATCACATCCAACATATACAGCTGTCCTCAAATAGTACTACATCTAACTATTATGCAGTCCTACATAATGCGGAATAATACACCTTGAGAATATAATTAACTTTAATAATTGAGAACAATTGTTTAATCAATCTAAATTGGAAAAAACCATAAGTGCCCCTTGAACTATTATCAAAATTACAGGGACACCCTATCTTTACCGGGGGTGGAGGAGGGGGGGGGGGNCAAAACTTTTTTTCTCTCTATATTTCTTTGCACCTTATGTGTTGACGTGGAGCCACAACCCAATCTTATTTTCTTTGCCTTGTACACCTTTTTGACTTACGTGGCATCCAAATATCTCCCATGCACCTCAATTGCTTGGAGTCACGGAGTGTGCCCGTAATCCAAAAGGTGCACAATTTTTTTTAAAAAATGAGTTTGGGGGTGGGGGGTGGGGGGAGGTAATAGGACCTTAGTTTTGTTAAGGTGTGTCCCTGGGATTTCG
>NW_026026847.1:0-319 GCF_019186545.1 Solanum stenotomum | reverse complement strand
ACGGAGAATGAGACAGGACTTGCGTCATACCACGACATAAAATAAGGCGTTTCTTAAGAGGCAGCCCAAGGTTTTACTACTTTTAATTATTAGGTTAGAAAATGGTGTTTTTGTTTTATATGTTAAAATGACGAAAGTGTTAAAAAATACAGGATGACGAGCAGAAGTTCCATTCCACGAAACGCCAACTCGGTCGGCGTACCCAAATTAATCCACTGTTTATCTTAACAAAAGTGTAATCCAGAGCCTGTAAAACTCGCCGATCTTGAGAAACAATTCGACGGGTCGCCAATCTGTTCAGCGATATCGACCCAGTGAG
>NW_026026846.1:323-631 GCF_019186545.1 Solanum stenotomum | reverse complement strand
ATTGAAAGAAAAGAAGAAGAGAAAAAAGCTTTTACCTTTTAAGCAATAAGCATGAGTTTTGATTTTTCATTTCGAATTGAATGTGAGATTCAAGCATGAAGTATCAAGTATGAAACAATCAACAATAGAATATTATGGGAGATGATTTTAATATTTGAGTTTTGAGTTGGGAAGAACAAGAAAGTGATTTAGGGATTTGAAAAGTGAAAAAGTTATTATCTTTTAGGAATGGGATTATGGATGTATGGGAGTTGGGGCCCTTGAATTTTTTGGGTTTAACACCACATTTTAGCACGTTTTATTAAAAA
>NW_026026846.1:0-317 GCF_019186545.1 Solanum stenotomum | reverse complement strand
AAAAAAAAAAAAAAAAAAACATTAAAATCGGAACTGGAACAAAAAAAAAAAAAAAAAACTGAAAGTAAGAAGCTAAAAAATAAAATGCTAACCCAGGGATTCGATCCCTGGACGTGAGGCTCAACTTTGAAGGGAGCTGCCACTAGGCTATCTCCTTCACCTTGTCATTGAGGGGGTTCAAAATATATATATCCACATAAATCCAGAAAATTCACCTTATATATACAGTGTAATTTTTTTTTGAGGGGGTTCGGGTGAACCCCCTGGGCAACACGTGGGTCCGCCCCTGCTTATGGTTTACCATAATTCCTAAGAAA
>NW_026026845.1:0-560 GCF_019186545.1 Solanum stenotomum | reverse complement strand
AAGTCGCAACTTTTCATAAAAGTCGCAAACTCTTCATTTTCCATTCACACCTTTTAAAACCCAACAAATATGTGAAGGATCTCTTTTACTCATCTAGCAAATAATGGGTTGTTTCTATCTGATGCTATTTGATTTTTATTTTTTTGATAAGCAAATGCTATTTGAATCTTCTTTGAAGTCTCAAAATATTTAGCTGAATGACATGGAAGGTTCGTTATACACCTGGTGACAATGATTAGTTTATTTGTGTTCTTTACAAACATATGTTTTTGTTGAGTGCTTACTATATTATGGGCTTGGACTTGGATGGTGCAAAATAGAAAGATAATAGCAAGAGGGAACTGCACAAGTTCAATCATCCTTTCCATAAATACTTGTGATGATAATTGCGAGCTGATCAATCATGACGAGGGCTTCTACTTTTTCATTCCTCTTGTGGAACACTGTACATGATTTTATGCTTTGAGCTTCACATATCGCTTCCAAGTAGTGAGAAAATTGGGCTTCAACTTTAACAAAGACTGTATTACTATTAAGGTGATCTGTCACATACATTATTT
>NW_026026844.1:0-2937 GCF_019186545.1 Solanum stenotomum | reverse complement strand
CCAATACTTGGAAAAGTAAAGATACACACATATTGAAGCAATTTGACACACTAAGGAGAGGGGAAATATTGTTAGTAGTGTTTGGGATTGTACGCGGCCACTATGTGTCTTTTACTTGAAAGAGCACTTAGGAAGCTCACTTGTTGGTAGTGACACAAGTAGAGTTCATGCCAAAGAATATAGAATCGAATAGCCTTACATACCTTGCTGTACCACTCAGATAGTACAACGAATTAACCTCCTTCCTTTCCGATTATTAATCTACAATGAAATAAGTAACACAACTAATATTAGTAGCTAACCAACAAATTGGGTTACTTAAATTTGGCAAACAGTAATCAGGCAACAAACCTATACTTATCAAACCGATGGTATGCATTCCACCCCTTCTCCTTTAATAACGTCATATACAATGCGACCTTCTAATAAGGTCCCCTGAAACTCCTCAGGCTTTATAACATATGCAAAACAATATATAAAGGGGTTGCAGGCAGCAAGCTCATGCAACGCCCAATTAGATGGTACGCTACTGCACCCTTTACCGTTTTATCCTTTAACAAGTTCTCATGACTTCTGCACATGCCTCCTTATGTTACTATACACAAATCAGTTTCTAAACATCAGAATGTGGCAGTAGCAATATGAACTCACGGTTTCCGACCACTGTCCCTTGAGCATCCAACTAACATTACATTTAAAATGCTCAAATGGGCTAACAATTGAGTTAAAGGGGACTCCCCTCCATGGCTGTCCCAACATGCACAATCAACCAGAACATTCCCCAATCTCACACCATGTAAAAGGAACAATTCTCAGCTCATTAACACATACCAAATCCCCTAACCGATTCAAGCACAAAAAAGGGATGAAAAAATTAACATATGGCAGTAGCCTTACCTTAAGGTGAAATCAGTTNTTACCTTAAGGTGAAATCAGTTCCTCCTCTTGAATTTCTTAAGATGGGAGATGTTACACCAACTTGTACTTGAAAAATAAAGGGTTTTCTCAGATTTTTAATGGTGAACTTGCAGGCCAGCACTTTGGAGCTTCTAGGGTTTCTTTTTGGGAGTAAATTGCTGTAGAACAAGTGAGAGATATATGAAATGAATTTCATTCTCTTAAGGGTCTTTTATGGACGTTTTTACATTAAGAAAAATGTAGAAATATCTAGTCCCTCACTTTAAGTAAGCAGGTACATCACTCCCTTAATTTCTGCCACAAGTTCTTTAAGTAGCTGCATCATCTAGTTGCCCTTTTCTTTTAAATTGCAGTCCACAAATTTCCTAAGTAGGTGCATCACCTACTTACCACTTATTTAAGTAGGTCAGCAGTTAACCTACCATTAAGAACCTATATCATTCTTTCTACGTAAGCTACACATGTACGTGACTAACTTAATTACGTAAGATATCCGAATCAGTAGCTTAAGCAAGTAGGTTGATTACTATGACAAATTATACTTTACTTACTCTATTTAGCCTCAAGCCTCTTTCGAATATTGTCAAACCTATGTCAAACCCTCACTACTCACATAGAACTAGTATATGCAAAATATGGGACGTTACAGTATGGATAATATCCCATACCACCATCCACACCAAAGTACCACCTTAAGGTCACCAAAAGTGAGCTTACCATTCAACCTTTCCATCCTTACACAATACTCAAACATAAGAGACATAAACATTACACAAGTCATATCAACACATAAGGACCATCACCTAAGATAACTCTAAGTCATACTTGTGCAATGTGCAAGTAGCATCCCATACTACTACTCACACTAAGTACTCATTTGAAGTCACTATAGGTAAGGCACATTCATATTCATTAAGTCACGACAAGGAAGTAACTCATAATATAATCCAAGTATAGCATGCATCATCTCATTCAAGCATAAGTCACATTCTTCAGTAGCTTCATTTCATTAAGAGAACCTTCATTCATTAGACATTAAGCCAACATTCTTCATTAACATCATCATAAGATCACAGTCATTATACTTAACATTATAAAGGAACACACCACAACCTCTCTCAAAGCCTACTTGTGTAATGCATAGATGGCGTCCCATTCCACCACCCACATTACGTAGTGCATTATCAAGAAGCCATAGTTCATTAACATTCTTTGTGGGGGTAAGACTTAACTGACATAGACCATGTGAGCAATTCATGGAATCCCGGTGTCACCTTCATCGGATAAGAGATTCCTACTTGCCTAAGGTAGGACCACAATTTTATAGCTTAAGTGGATCCACTAGCTAGACCTATGTGGGCACATAGTTATGGGATAAGGAGATTGCTACTAGATACCCCGCCTCAACTAATGTATGGGAATCCATCTCAAGAGATTGCTACTAGATACCCCGCCTCAACTCACGTATGAGTATCCATCTCAATCCATATCCACTCGATGCTTAGCATTATTTCCCACGGAGTATTTGACATTCATTACTTTCATTTATTACTATGGGATAAGAGATTGCTACTAGGTATCCCACCTCAACTAACGTATAGGCACCCATCTCAAACCCAACATTCATTCATTGAAAAGCTCATAGATTTAGAGATGACAATAGCCTTTCACCTAGGTATCCCCTTATTATGAGGAAGCACTTTCACAACAAGTCATTATCATTCATTAGAGTACAATTGAGAATACCCTTTCAATAAACCCATCATCATTAACATAATCATAGAAACTTCATTCATTATTCATTCATGAGTGTGTCTATGTGAGAACCACCTTTCCCATATAGCCTCATCATTCATAGGTGTTAATTGAGAAATAACATTCAATCATAACACACCTACATTCTAAACATGATCATTATACATTCATTGAAATGTCACACATATACTTTACATCATGATCATAGATAGATCCTTCATATATAGAGGTACAATGAATATATCCATCAATTCAATACCACAA
>NW_026026843.1:0-977 GCF_019186545.1 Solanum stenotomum | reverse complement strand
GTTACAAACGTAGTGAGTACATGTCTTGGACAGTGCATTGAAAAGCTTTACTGTCCTCAGATCAACTGTATTTGCAAGACAGGAAAGGGAAGCCCGGTGTGATAAGTCCACACTATGTGTGGGGTTAGGGGAAGGGTCGAGCCAGAAGGGGCTATCAATAGACTTACCCAACATTTCTACAATTACAAGACAAGAAAGGGAAGCCCGATGTGATAAGCCCACACTATGTGCGGGGTCAAGGGAAGGGTCGAGCCAGAAGGGGATATTAGTAAACTTACCGAACATTTCTACAATTACAAGTCAAGAAAGGGAAGCTCCGTACGGTAAGCGCCAGCTCTGCGCAGGGTCTGGGGAAGGACGGGAACAACAGTGCATATTGTTCATATCCTTACCCAACCTTTCTACAATTACAAGAGAAGGCGCTCATCAAATTAACTTGGAGTTTGAGTGGTAATTGTCTTATAACTGAATTAATGAATAAGGTTGTAACATTAATGCAGGTGTAACTGAATCAGAATCGCAACTATGCAAGAGTAGTTTTATATTGGTTCCCTAAAGTATTGGTGTGTAAGTTACAAACGGAGCCAAATTGTAACACCCTAGAGAATTTTCGAACTAAGACTCGAGCCGTCCTTCATGTGGAGTGAGATTTTACCGAGGAATAAAATTTCTTGAGTGTTAATTTAAGATCCCTAGATGTAGCACATTGAGTTCCAAGAAGAGTTGAATTGGAAATAGTCATTTTGGAAAGAACCTGGAAAATTTGGCTATGGAAAAAAAAGTGAGTTTTTGGTCAACTTTGAGTAGTTGTAACTCCTAGCTCAGAATGATTTAGGCAAATTTCCAGTTATTTCTGGAAAGCCCTTGGAATGATCTTTCCAACGCCACCAATTTTTCTTGATTCCGAGTTCGTGTGAGTGAGTTATGCCCTTTGGAAGTTGGGCTGTCAGCACAGTCGCACAGTCGCACAGTGCAGT
>NW_026026842.1:0-599 GCF_019186545.1 Solanum stenotomum | reverse complement strand
GAATTTGAAGACATCAACTTGCAGACTTGGAAGACTTGAAGACCTTCAGCCTGTATACTTGGAGGATTTGAAGACTTCAACTTGCATACTTGAAGACTTTGAAGACATCAACTTGCATACTTGGAAGACTTGAAGACCTTCAGCTTGTATACTTAGAGGATTTGAAGACTTCTACTTGCATACTTGGAAGACTTGAAGACTTCAATTTTAAAGAAACTTCAAGCATGTTGTTAACCGAACTCATTTTTTTTTAAAGGTTTGCCTCCATCTATTGACCAATGAATACTTCGTACAAGTCTAAGGTTTGATGGGACAAAAGATAAAACAAAATACTTACCACTTTAATTGTCATGTGACAGATCAAGTGGGAACATGTGGTTTTTTTTGACACTCATGCAACTGAACTTAGGATATATTCTAAGCGCCTACGTACCTCAGTGAAGAGGATCAAGTCACAACGTAGTTCTGGGGGATTGAGTGATTTTTTTTTTGTGCCGTACACAGTTTATACTCTTGCGGGCCAGGAGTGACATGCAGTTTAGGCTCGTACCTTAAGGAGCATCATCTTACTTCAAAGGTAGTACCTCTTTAGGAATTTT
>NW_026026841.1:0-1450 GCF_019186545.1 Solanum stenotomum | reverse complement strand
TGGGCATGCATCATAATCCGAATTTGCTCTGTCTGAAAGAGGGATGGATTTCTTTAGAATTTCTATATTCACGTTTTGGAGACGAGGAAGGCCATGAAAACTTCCATAAAGAATTTGCTTGCTCTCCTGCGAAATGGGAAAGATACCGTCTTAATGCTTTCGCTGTCGCACTGTTGGGCTCATTAGTTTTTCCTAGAGAAGGAGGAAAAATACACACTAGCCTAAGTTATGTGGTTCGTATGATGGCTTGAGGCGGAAAGACTATAGTTCCCATGATACTGGCAGAGATTATAAGGGCACTCACCAAATGTACCAAAGGCAAAAGGTACTTCGAGGGGTGTAATTTTCTATTGCAACTCTGGGCCGTTGAGCATTTCTATCAAAGGGCAAATTCGGTAGACATTCTTAGAGGGACTATGGGAAATAAAGTCATCAATCATACCTCAAGAATGAAATATTTTGCTTCCCCTGTGGGAACAGAGGACTGGTTTGTTTATTTGAGAGAACGTTCAGCCATCAACATTCAATGGAAATACTATTGGTTGAAGCCTCGTCGTGTCATTATAAGAGGTAATGACCTCTACTTTATCGAGCTCATTGGTTTAAATGGCATACAACCATACGCACCACTCCGAGTCCTCCGACAGTTTGGTCAAATCCAAATGATACCTCTACGATCCCATATGGGCCAATATGAGTATTATTTTGGGCCAGAAATACCACAAGTGGGCACTATACTGCGAAGGTGGGAAAAAGTGATAACTATTGAAGTTCGAGAGCACAGACCCTTCTGCACACCAGAGTATTACGTGTGGCTTTTGGAGGACGCAGAGCATGTAGATTTGAGCGAAGAAGGCATTTCAGGTTTTGGTGATGAAAAGGAAAGAAGATGGGCCCGCAACCTTCTCAATCGCGACTATAAGAGCACTCCAAAAATGAGGCAGCAAATTGTGCCTAACATTGGAGACCAGCACTGACCATGTTTCTTTTAGGATTTTTATTTCCCCATGTTATCCCTAGCCCTTTAGTTTATTTTTAGTTTTGCTTTAGTATGATGTAATAAATTGAAGTTATTCAATATATAAAGATCGTTTTATTTCTCTAACTCTAAACTCCATTTGGCAAATAAGGCTTAAATTAATCATTATGCATCACTTATATGGCGTCTTAGGCCTATCTCTGGCTTAACGAGGTCCCTTGCATCTAGGGCGTTTATTTCAAACAATGTGCTATTATTATTATTATTTGCTCTAATCCCCTAACACAGTTTTCTGTTGATTCCATTGTTTTTCCCATTCCTAAGGTTGATCTGCTCTTCATTCTGGCACATACACGATCAAAAGGGACCCCCCCTTCTCCTCCTCCTCAAAGAACAGACAAGGGTAAAATGGTTGACAATAACAGCAGCAACGAAAGAGTAGGAACTTCTGAGGGAGGGCAACTTCCAAGT
>NW_026026840.1:0-448 GCF_019186545.1 Solanum stenotomum | reverse complement strand
TAATATTGTCTTAAACTTCTAAAATAACAAGTATTCCTTACGAATATAATTTTTAGCAAGGATGACCAATATTTGAGACGTGGACTACTAGGTATAAAATAATATACAAATTGGTGTATTAAATTATACAGAGATTAACTATACATGATTCAATATACAAGGAAAACATTAAATAAATTCATAAAGAATTTTTATTGATCATGACTATTTATTTTATCCCAATCCCTTTAATCAAACTATTCCAATTAACGTGTTAATTTTACACCGTTTATTTGTCTTCCTAATACAAATCGGAAAAGGATTAAAGATTTTGTCCTTATTTATGGAAGTTACTTTTTCTATATTAATTATAACTCATCACATTATAATATATGAAATAAACCCTATTAGAGGTATAACAGCAACAGAAATAACAATAATAATGTCGAAGGCAAAATTACGAAAGACT
>NW_026026839.1:0-2560 GCF_019186545.1 Solanum stenotomum | reverse complement strand
TTCAAGAAATGAGAGAGGAACAAAGAAACAAATCAAAAGGAAGTAGTTCATGAAAATATTTCCCATTTTGAATGATGATGTATTAGTATTGAACATCAAATTATGTTTTTGTTTTTGGTTTTTGGTTTTTGATTGTACTTTGACCTTATGTGAGGCCTGTTTTACAATCGATTATGTCAATTAAGGGCCTTCTATTTTACAAATGGTGTTATGTTTATTCAATTTCTCCCGTATTTGTTGTAATATAGACACTACTATATCAACTACTTTATCCGAAAAGATTCATATATTGATATACAAAATTTCTCATATTACATATGATAACCAAAAGAGAGTTTCAACTCCTTTCACTACTCACTACTCACATACATTATGGCAATTCAATTAGTTCAATACTTGAATGAACCCTACTTTGAAATAGGTTGTTGATGAACAAGGCAACAACACAAATCAAAATACACAAAATGACCTTCCAATCAAACATACACCATTTCAACTTTCTTCGTTTGAACCTCTTCTCTACTGTCAAATTATCAATCAGAACTTGTTGCTCATTGATTTGAATCTGTCTCCTCCAAACTTTATCTTCCAACTCTTTGATTTTGTTCACCAATTTTGGGAGGATAAATTGGGATCTTGGATCGATTTCTTCTCTGTCTCTCCATCGGAAAAAATGACAATTGTTCTCCTGAAAAAATAAAAAAAAATATATTAATGTTATTAACATTCACATCAATTAAACCCAATAAAATCAAACAATTGAAGAAAATTCACATACACCATAGTAGGGGCAAGACCAAAATCGTCTTCCGGGATTCGACTTCGACCAAGAAGTCTGCATATGCAACAAACTTCCATGTTTGCATCGTACTATGGTTTTGAGCATTGGGTCTGATTCTTCCATGCATAGCTTATTCAATTTTGCATTTGACATTCCTAACCCTAATAACACAAAGTGAAAAAAAAAATCAAGCTGTCGAATTGGGAAATCCGAGAAAATTGCAAACCCTCCATTCAATCTTAGTTGGAGAAGATACAACAACTAAATTCAAGCTTTGAAATTCAAGCTTTGAAAATGGTGGATGAAAAACAAAGAAGGGAGAGAGCTTTTGTTCAAGAACAAAAGAGATGGAGATAAATGAATTGAGAAAAGAATAAAAAATAAATGTATGGGTTATATAAAGAGTAAAGTTACCGTTGGGAGGATTATTTGGACTCCACGTGGACATTTTATTACATTGTTACGCGCCTCACGAAGGTGAGTTCACGTAGGTGGACACATCAGCTTTTGAGGGTGAAATAATATAAAAATAAAAAGGTTCAGGGGGGTAATAGGACCCCCGAAAAGGTTAAGTGTGTAGTTGGAAATATGGCTAAAGGTTGAGGGGGCATTTGACCCTTTTCCCTTTTTTATTACAATGATGAAATCTCCTCGCTTTATGTGACGTGGAATGACTTATAATTTTATTGGATAAGGCATAAGAACCCCTAGATTATGATCGAAATCTTAGAGACACACTCTAACTAAACTAAGGTCCTATTATCCCCTCTCCCCCCGAACTATTTTTTTTAAAATTTGTACACCTTTTGGCTTACCGCTTATTTAGTACATTTCGTGAATCCATGCAGTTGAGGCGCGTGAGAGATATTTTGATGTCACGTAAGCTAAAAAGAGGTATAAAATTACAAAAGAAATAGGTTCAAGGGGGTACTAGGACTTTTGTTTAGTTAAGGTGTGTCTCTGAAATTTCGGTCATAGTCTAGGGGGTACTTGTACCTTATCCCTAATTCTATATTAGGAAAAATTGTTAAAGAGAAAACACATAAAAAAAATGCTTAACTTGGCATGATAACTTACTTTAGCACTTAAACTACACGGGTGTTCAAATACCCCCTTAACATCTTGAAGTTAATTTTTTTCAACCTTCCGAACACCAGCCAGTTGAAGGCTAGGTGTTGTTAGGTACGCACGTTTTCATTTGTTCACGTCGCTAAGTGTTTAAAAAAATAACTTACATGTTATATATAACTCATTCATTCCCAAAATAAAATTCGACCCATTTCTAAACAAATATTCCTAAATCTCAAATCCCATTGTCATTCTAAAACTAAACCTAACTAATATGACTTTATTGTGAAGGAATCTTCAACGCATATTGTGAAGGGATATTCTTTTCAAATTTATGGTGTTTTCCGACGAAAATAAAGTTACCAGGTTAGTAATTTACGTTTGGATGGTTGTAGCATTTGATTAAGTTTAGGGTTTTGCCTAAAGTTTGAATTTTACCTTTTCTCGAAAAACAATTATTTCTTTAAAGATTCAACTTTTAGGTTTGCAGAGCTAAGATTTGAGATGAATCAAGAAAAAGATAATGAATTAGGGGTGTGTTTGGTATGAAGGAAAATGTTTTCCTAGAAAATATTTTCTTGGAAAACAAGTAGATTTTTGACTTATTTTTTCATGTTTGGTTGGTGAGTAGAAAATATTTATTGGAAAAGATTTTTTAGTGTTTGATTTATGAATGAAAACTTATTTTGAGAAAATATCTTTTATTTTTAC
>NW_026026838.1:0-797 GCF_019186545.1 Solanum stenotomum | reverse complement strand
AAAGGCGGTTTGCGCGTGCCGATTTTCCAGAAACGTGTTTTACTGATTCTTACGCGCGAGCGGATATATGATGAAAAAAATAAAAGGAAATTCAGACAAAGGCGACGGGTTCCTTATATGGATCTCGAAAAAATACGAGGTTTCAAAAAAAAGATTGCGTCAAACGGACGTTCGAGCCGAAAGTTACGGCCGTTTGAAATTCAGCATCTTAAAGGTGGAAGGTGACTTTGAATTTAGGAAACTTCAAACGGCCATAACTCGGGCCTCGGGTGTCCGTTTCAGGCGATTTTTTTTTGAATCCGCGTAATTTTTCGAGATCTACGCGACCAACTTGCCTAAAGGTGGTTTGCGCGTGCCGATTTTCCCTGAAACGCGTTTTACTGATTCTTACGCGCGAGCGGAAATATGATGAGAAAAATAAAAGGAAATTCAGACAAAAGCTACGGGTTCCTCATATAGATCTCGAAAAAATACGATGTTTCAAAAAAAAAATTGCGTCAAACGGACGTTCGAGCCGAAAGTTACGGTCGTTTGAAATTCAGCATCTTAAAGGTGGAAGGTGGCTTTGAATTTAGGAAACTTCAAACGGCCATAACTCGGGCCTAGGGTGTCCGTTTCAGGCGATTTTTTTTTGAATCCACGTAATTTTTCGAGATCTACGCAACCAACCAGCCTAAAAGCGGTTTGCGCGTGCCGATTTTCCCAGAAATGGGTTTTACTGATTCTTACGCGCGAGCGGATATATGATGAAAAAAATAAAAGGAAATTGAGACAAAGGCGACGGGTTCCTTATATGG
>NW_026026837.1:0-337 GCF_019186545.1 Solanum stenotomum | reverse complement strand
ATTTGCAACAAATAAGTGATTCCGAGAACGCTGCTCAACATGCAAGAAGTTGAATCTTGATCTTCTGAAGCATCCCTACAACATCTTTCATGTTTGTCCTTCTTGCCGGAGATTCAGCACAACAATCTACTGCCACTTTCATGATTGATGCCACGATATCTAACTCCTTCTGTAAGCGATTATCAGTTGGTGTAACCAAGTTGGCATCCATGACGTCCATTACTGCCTCTGGGAGTGAATAACTCACCCATTGCTTCAAGCTAAGATCTCCCTCAAACTCATTAGGCTTTCTCCTAGTAAACGTCTCCAGCAACATGATCCCGTAACTATAGACATC
>NW_026026836.1:0-432 GCF_019186545.1 Solanum stenotomum | reverse complement strand
AGCAAATGGAGAAGGAGAAATTGAGGAAAAGAAGGGGGCACGAGGCCAGGAGGGCCCGATTGGAGAATAGGTTCCCTAAGGGTGCTAGATTTCATCAAGGCCGAGGAAACCCTCATGTCAACCGGGGATTTGCTATCAATGTTCCTAGACCTCAAGGGGGAGGTGAAGTGGGTTCTATGGATATATGCCCTAAGTGTGGGAGGAAGCATGGTGGTCCTTGCATGAAGGGTTCGGGTGCTTGCTTTGAATGTGGAGAAGTGGGTCATAAGAGGTTTGAATGTCCCAAGATCCGCAACAAGGTCCGAAGTGCTAACACTACTCCTTTGGGTAGAGGTGCTTCTCAAAGTGGTGCCCCAAGGGACAATCGATTTTATGCTTTGCATGGTAGACAAGGTGTTAATGATACTTCGGATGTGGTGACCGGTATGTTGT
>NW_026026835.1:10523-14886 GCF_019186545.1 Solanum stenotomum | reverse complement strand
CTAAACCCTAAACCCTAACCCCTAACCCTTAAACCCTAAACCCTAAATACAAGACCCTAAACCCTTAACCCTAACCCCTAACGTGTAACCTCTAACCCCTTACCCCTAAACCCTAAACCCTAAACTCTAAACCATAAACCCTAAACCCTAAACCATAAACCCTAAACCCTAAACTATAAACCCTAAACCCTAAACCCTAAACCTTAAGCTCTAAACCATAAACCCTAAACCCTAAACTATAAACCCTAAACATTAAACCCCTTAACCATAAACTATGAAACCTAAACCATAAACCCTAAAACCTAAACCCATAACCATAATCCCTAAACCCTAAACCCTAATCCTAAAAGTTAAATCTTAAACCCTAAACTCGAAACCTTAAACCTTAAACCCTAACCTAAACTATTAATCCTAAACCTTAAATCCTAAACCCTAAACCCTAAATCCTAAATCCTAAACGTTAAACCCTAAACCATATACCCTAAATCCTAAAAATGAAACCCAAAACACTAGACCCTATACCCTAAACCCTAAACTGTAAACCCAAAACCCTAAAGCATAAACCCTAAACCTTAAACCCTAAATCCTAAAGACTAACCCTAAACCCTAAATCCTAAACACTAAACCTAAACCCTGAGCCCTAAACTTTAAATCCTAAACCCAAAATACTAAATGCTAAACCATAAAACCTAAACCTTAACCCTAAACCCTAAATCCAAAATCCTTAACCCTAAACTCTTAACCCTTAACCTTAACCCTAAACCCTAAACGCTAAATACCAAACTCTAAACCCTAAGCCCAAAACCCTAAACCCTAACCCCCTAAACCTAAACCCTAAACACAAAACCCTAAATCCCAAACTCTAAACACTAAGCCATAAACCCCGAACCCTAACCACTAAACCCTAAACCCTAAACCCTAAACCATAAACCATAAACCCTAAACCCTAAACACTAAACCATAAACCCTAAACCCTAAACCCTAACCCCTAACACCTAACCCCTAAACCCAAATCCCAAATCCCTAAACCCTAAACCCTAAACCCCTAAACCCTAAACCCTAAACCACAAGCCTAAACCTTAACCCTAAATCATAACCCTTAAACCCTAACCCTAAATGCATAAACCCTAACCCTAACAATAATCATAAACCGTAAAGCCTAAACCCTAACCCCTAAACCCTAAACCCCTATCCCTACACCCTAAACCCTAAACACTAAAACCCAAAACCTAAACCCTAAACATTAAACCCTTAACCCTAAACCCTAAACCCTAAACCCTAAACCTTAAACCCTAAACCCTAACCCCAAACCCTAACCCTAAACCATAAACCACAAACCCTAAACTCTAAACACTAAACCCTAACCCCTAACCTCTAAACACTAACCATAAAGCCTAACCCTAAACCATACACCTTAAACCCTAAACCCTAAATACAAAACCCTAAACCCTAAACCCTAACCCCTAACCTGTAACCTCTAACCCCTTACCCCTAAACCCTAAACCGTAAACCCTAAACCATAAACCCTAAACCCAAAACCCTAAAGCCTAAACCATAAAATCTAAACCTTAAACCCTAAACCTTAAACTCTAAACCATAAACCCTAAACCCTAAACCATAAACCCTAAACATTAAACCCCTTAACCATAAACTATGAAACCTAAACCATAAACCCTAACCCCTAAGCCCTAATCCTAAACCCTAACCCTAAACGATAAACCACAAACCCTAAACCCTAAACACTAAACCCTAAACCCTAAACCCTAACCCCTAACCCCTAAACCCTAAAACCTAAACCCTAAACCTTAAACCCATAACCATAATCCCTAAACCCTAAACCCTAAACCCTAATCCTAAAACTTAAATCTTAAACTCTAAACTTGAAACCTTAAACCTTCAACCCTAACCTAAACTATAAATCCTAAACCTTAAATCCTAAACCCTAAACCCTAAATCCCAAATACTAAACCTTAAACCCTAAATCATAAACCTTAAATCCTAAAAATGAAACCCAAAACACTAGACCCTATACCCTAAACTCTAAACCCAAAACCCTAAAGCATAAACCCTAAACCTTAAACCCTAAATCCTAAAGACTAACCCTAAATCCTAAATCCTAAAGACTAACCCTAAACCCTAAATCCTAAACAATAAACCTAAACACAGAGCCCTAAACTATAAATCCTAAACCCAAAATCCTAAATCATCAACCATAAAACCTAAACCTTAACCCTAAACCCTAAATACAAAATCCTAAACCCTAAACTCTTAACCCTAAACCTTAACCCTAAACCATAAACGCTAAATACCAAACTCTAAACCCTAAGCCCTAAACCCTAAACCCTAACCCCCTAAACCAACACCCTAAACCCTAAACCCTAAATCCCAAACTCTAAACACTAAGTCATAAACCCCGAACCCTAACCACTAAACCGTAAACCCTAAATCCTAAACCATACACCCCAAACCATAAACCCTAAATCCTAAACCCTAAACACTAAACCATAAACCCTAAACCCTGAACCGTAACCCCTAACACCTAACCCCTAAACCCTAACCCCAAAACCCTAAACCCTAAATCCAAAACACCTAAACCCTAAACCCAAAACCATAGCCCTAAACCCTAACCCTAAATCATAACCCTTAAACCCTAACCCTAAATCCCTAAACCCTAACCCTAAATAATAAATCATAAACACTAAACCCTAAATCCTCAACCCTAAACCCTAAACCCCTAAACATTAAACCCTAAACCCTAAACCTTAAACCCTAAAACCCAAAACCTAAACCCTAAACATTAAACCCTTAACCATAAACCCTAAACCCTAAACCTTAAACCCTAAACCTTAACCCCGAACCCTAACCTAAACCATAAACCACAAACCCTAAACCCTAAACACTAACCCCTAAACCCTAAACCCTAAACCCTAACCCCTAACCCCTAAACCCTAACCCTAAAGCCTAACCCTAAACCATTAACCTAAAACCCTAAATCCTAAATACAAAACCCTAAACCCTAAACCCTAACCCCTAACCTGTAACCTCTAACCCCTTACCCCTAAACCCTAAACCCTAAACCCTAAACCCTAAACCCAAAACCCTAAAGCCTAATTAATAAAACCTAAACCCTAAACCCTAAACCTTAAACTCTAAACCCTAAACCCTAACCCATAAACCTTAACTCCTAACCCCTAAACCCTAAATCCCTAAACGCTAAACCCTAAACCGTAAAACCTAAACCCTAAATCTTAAACCCATAACCATAATCCCTAAACCCTAAACCCTAATCCTAAAAGTTAAATCTTAAACCCTAAACTCAAAACCTTAAACCTTAAACCCTAACCTAAACTATTAATCCCAAACCTTAAATCCTAAACCCTAAACCCTAAATCCTAAATCCTAAACGTTAAACCCTAAACCATAAACCCTAAATCCTAAAAATGAAACCCAAAACACTAGACACTATACCCTAAACCCTAAACCCTAAATCCTAATGACTAACCCTAAACCCTAAACCCTAAACCCTAAATCCAAAACACTAAACCCTAAACCCAAAATACTAAATCCTAAACCATATATCCTAAACCTTAACCCTAAACCCTAAATCCAAAATCCTAAACCCTAAACTCCTAACCCTTAACCTTAACCCTAAACCCTAAACGCTAAATACCAAACTCTACACGCTAATCCCTAAACCCTAAACCCTAACCCCCTAAACCTAAACCCTAAACCCTAAACCCTAACCCCTAACCCCTAAACCCTAACCCCTAACCCTAAACCCTAACCCCTAAACGCTAAACGCTAAATCCCTAAACGTTAAACCCTAAACCCTAAAACCTAAACCCTAAACCTTAAACCGATAACCATAATCCCTAAACCCTAATCCTAAAAGTTAAATCTTAAACTCTAAACTTGAAACCTTAAACCTTCAACCCTAACCTAAACTACAAATCCTAAACCTTAAATCCTAAACCCTAAACCCTAAATCCTAAATCTTAAACCACAAACCCTAAACCCTAAAGCATAAACCCTAAACCTTAAACCCTAAATCCTAAACACTAACCCTAAACCCTAAATCCTAAAGACTAACCCTAAATCCTAAACACTAAACCTAAACCCTGAGCCCTAAATTCTAAATCCTAAACCCAAAATCCTAAATCATAAACCATAAAACCTAAACCATAAAACCTAAACCCTAAACCCTAAACCATAAACCCAAAACCCTAAACCCAAAACCCTAAACCTTAAACCCCTTAACCATAAACTATGAAACCTAAATCGTAAACCCTAACCCCTAAGCCCTAATCCTAAACCCTAACCTTAAACCATAAACCACAAACCCTAAACCCTAAACACTAAACCC
>NW_026026835.1:5605-7992 GCF_019186545.1 Solanum stenotomum | reverse complement strand
AAAATGAAACCCAAAACACTAGACCCTATACCCTAAACCCTAAACTCTAATCCCAAAACCCTAAAGCATAAACCTAAACCTTACACCCTAAATCCTAAAGACTAACCCTAAACCCTAAATCCTAAACACTAAACCTAAACGTTGAACCCTAATCTCTAAATCCTAAACCCAATATCCTAAATCCTAAACCATAAAACCTAAACCTTAGCCCTCAACGCTAAATCCAAAATGCTAAACCCTGAACTCTTAACCCTTAACCTTAACCATAAACCCTAAACGCTAAATACCAAACTCTAAATCCTAAGCCCTAAACCATAAACCCTAACCCCCTAAACCTAAAACCTAAACCCTAAACCCTAAATCCCAAACTCTAAACACTAAGCCATCAACCCCAAACCCTAACCACTAAACCCTAAACCCTAAACCATAAACCATAAACCCTAAACCCTAAACACTAAACCATAAAACCTAAACCCTAAACCCTAACCCCTAACACCTAACCCCTAAACCCTAACTCCAAATCCCTAAACCCTAAACCCTAAACCCCAAAAACCCTAAACCCTAACCCTATATCATAACCCTTAAACCCTAACCCTAAATCCCTAAACCCTAACCCTAAACAATAAATCATCAACCCTAAACCCTAAACCCTAAACCCCTATCCCTAAACCCTAAACTCTAAAACCCAAAACCTAAACCCTAAACATTAAACCCTTAACCATAATCCCTAAACCCAAAACCCTAAACCTTAATCCTAAAAATTTAAATCTTAAACCCTAAACCCGAAACCTTAAACCTTAAACCCTAACCTAAACTATAAATCCTAAACTTTAAATCCTAAACCCTAAACCCTAAATCCTAAATGCTAAACCTTAAACCCTAAACCATAAACCCTAAATCCTAAAAATGAAACCCAAAACACTAAACCCTGTACCCTAAACCCTAAACTATAATCCCAAAACCCTAAAGCAAAAACCCTAAACCTTAAACCCTAAATCCTAAAGTCTAACCCTAAACACTAAATCCCAAACACTAAACCTAAACCCTGAGCCCTAATCTCTAAATCCTAAACCCAATATCCTAAATCCTAAACCACAAAACCTAAACATTAGCCCTAAACCCTAAATCCAAAATCCTAAACCTTAAACTCTTAACCCTTAACCTTAACCCTAAACCCTAAACGCTAAATACCAAACTCTAAACCCTAAGACCTAAACCCTAAACCCTAAGACCTAAACCCTAAACCCTAAACCCTAAAACCTAAACCCTAAATCCCAAACTCTAAACACTAAGACATAAACCCCGAACACTAACCACGAAACCCTAAACCCTAAACCATAAACCATAAACCCTAAACCCTAAACACTAAACAATCAACCCTAAACCCTAAACCATAAACCATAAACCCAAAACCCTAACCACTAAACCATAAACCCTAAACCCTAAACCCTAACCCCTAACCCCTAACACCTAACCCCTAAATCCTAACCCCAAATCCCTAAACCCTAAACCCTAAACCCCTAAACCCTAAACCCTAAACCAAACCCTAAACCCTAACCCTATATCGTAACCCTTAAACCCTAACCCTAAACAATAAATCATCAACCCTAAACCCTAAACCCTAAACCCCTATCCCTAAACCCTAAACTCTAAAACCCAAAACCTAAACCCTAAACATTAAACCCTTAACCATAATCCCTAAACCCAAAACCCTAAACCTTAATCCTAAAAATTTAAATCTTAAACCCTAAACCCGAAACCTTAAACCTTAAACCCTAACCTAAACTATAAATCCTAAACTTTAAATCCTAAACCCTAAACCCTAAATCCTAAATGCTAAACCTTAAACCCTAAACCATAAACCCTAAATCCTAAAAATGAAACCCAAAACACTAAACCCTGTACCCTAAACCCTAAACTATAATCCCAAAACCCTAAAGCAAAAACCCTAAACCTTAAACCCTAAATCCTAAAGTCTAACCCTAAACACTAAATCCCAAACACTAANAAACCCTAAACCTTAAACCCTAAATCCTAAAGTCTAACCCTAAACATTAAATCCCAAACACTAAACCTAAACCCTGAGCCCTAATCTCTAAATCCTAAACCCAATATCCTAAATCCTAAACCACAAAACCTAAACATTAGCCCTAAACCCTAAATCCAAAATCCTAAACCTTAAACTCTTAACCCTTAACCTTAACCCTAAACCCTAAATGCTAAATACCAAACTCTAAACCCTAAACCCTAAGACCTAAACCCTAAACCCTAAACCCTAAAACCTAAACCCTAAATCCCAAACTCTAAACACTAAGACATAAACCCCGAACACTAACCACGAAACCCTAAACCCTAAACCATAAACCATAAACCCTAAACCCTAAACA
>NW_026026835.1:3212-5003 GCF_019186545.1 Solanum stenotomum | reverse complement strand
CATAATCCCTAAACCCTAAACCCAAAACCCTAATCCTAAAAGTTAAATCTTAAACCCTAAACTCAAAACCTTAAACCTTAAACGCTAACCTAAACTATAAATCCTAAACCCTAAATCCTAAACCCTAAACGTTAAACCCTAAACCATAAACCCTAGATCCTAAAAACGAAACCCAAAACACTAGACCCTATACCCTAAACCCTAAACTCTAAACCCAAAACCCTAAAGCATAAACCCTAAATCCTAAAGGCTAACCCTAAACCCTAAATCCCAAACACTAAACCTAAACCCTGAGCCCTAAACTCTAAATCCTAAACCCAAAATACTAAATCGTAAACCATAAAACCTAAACCTTAACCCTAAACCCTAAATCTAAAATCTGAAACCCTAAACTCTTAACCCTTAATCGCAACCGTAAACCCTAAACGCTAAATCTAAAATCCTAAACCCTAAACTCTTAACCCTTAACCGTAACCGTAAAGCCTAAACGATAAATACCAAACTCTAAACCCTAAGCCCTTAACCCTAAACCCTAACCCCCTAAACCTAAACCCCAAATCCTAAACCCTAAATCTCAAACTCTAAACACTAAGCCATAAACCCCGAACCCTAACCACTAAACCCTAACCCCTTAACCGTAAACCCATAAACCCTAAACCCCTAAATGATATCCATAAACCCTAAATCCTAACCCCTAAACCCTAACCCTAAAGCCGAACCTTAAACCCTAAACCCTAAACCCTAAACCCTAAACACTAAACCCCAAACCCTAAACCCTAAACCCAAACCTCTAACCTCTAACCCCTTACACCTAAACCCTAAACACTAAACCCTAAAGCCTAAACCCAAAACCCTAAAGCCTAAACCATAAATCCTAAACCCTAAACCCTAAACCTTAAACTCTAAACCATAAACCCTAAACCCTAAACCCTAAACCCTAAAGCTTAAACCCCTTAACCATAAACTATAGAACCTAAACCATAAACCCTAACACCTAAGGCCTAATCCTAAACCCTAACCCTAAACCATAAACCACAAACTCTAAACACTAAACATTAAACCCTAAACCCTAATCCAAAAACCCTAACCCCTAACCCCTAAACCCTAAATCTCTAAACGCCAAACCCTAAATCCCTAAACGCTAAACCCTAAACCCTAAAACCTAAAACCTAAACCCTAAACCTTAAACCCATAACCATAATCCCTAAACCCTAAACCCTAAACCCTAATCCTAAAAGTTAAATCTTAAACCCTAAACTCAAAACCTTAAACCAAACTAAACTATAAATCCTAAGCCTTAAATCCCAAACCCTAAACCCTAAATCCAAAATCCTAAACCTTAAACCCTAAACCACAAACCCTAAATCCTAAAAATGAAACCCAAAACCCTAGACCCTATACCCTAAACCCTACACTCTAAACCCAAAACCCTAAAGCATAAACCCTAAACCTTAAACCCTAAATCCTAAAGACTAACCCTAAACCATAAGTCCTAAACACTAAACCTAAACCCTAAGCCCTAAGATCTAAATCCTAAACCCAAAATCCTAAATCCTAAACCATAAAACCTAAACCTTAACCCTAAACCCTAAATCCAAAATCCGAAACCCTAAACTCTTAACCCTTAACCCTAACCCAAAACCCTAAACGCTAAATACCAAACTCTAAACCCTAAGCCCTAAATTCTAAACCCTAACCCCCTAAACCTAAACCCTAAACCCTAAACCCTAAATCCCAAACTCTAAACACTAAGCCATAAACCCCGAACCCTAACCAATAAACCCTAAACCC
>NW_026026835.1:0-1778 GCF_019186545.1 Solanum stenotomum | reverse complement strand
TAAGCCCTAAACCCTAAGCCCTAAATTCTAAACCCTAACCCCCTAAACCTACACCCTAAACCCTAAACCCTAAATCCCAAACTCTAAACACTAAGCCATAAACCCCGAACCCTAACCAATAAACCCTAAACCCATAAACCCTAAACCTTAAAGCCCTTAACCATAAACCATGAAACCTAAAACATAAACCCTAACCCCTAATCCCCAAACCTAAACCCTAACCCTAAACCATAAACCAAAAACCCTAAACCCTAAACACTAAACCCTAAACCCTAAACCCTAAACCCTAAACCCAAAACCCTAAACCCAAAACCATAAGCCCTAAACCATAAACCTTAAACCCTAAACCCAAAACCCTAAACCTTAAACCCCTTAACCATAAACTATGAAACCTAAACCATAAACCCTAAGCCCTAAGCCCTAAGCCCTAAGCCCTAATGCTAAACCCTAACCCTAAACCATAAACCACAAACCCTAAACCCTAAACCCTAAACACTAAACCCTAAACCCTATACCATAAACCTTAAACTCCAAACCATAAATCCAAAACTCATAACCCTAAACCCTAAACCTTAAACCCCTTAACCATAAACTATGAAACCTAAACCATAAACCCTAACCCCTAAGCCTTAATCCTAAACCCTAACCCTAAACCCTAATCTCTAACCCCTTACCCCTAAACCCTAAACCCTAAACCCAAAACCTAAAGCCTAAACCATAAAACCTAAACCCTAAACCCTAAACCTTAAACTCTAAACCATAAACCCTAAACCCTAAACCTTAAACCCCTTAACCATAAACTATGAAACATAAACCATAAACCCTAACCCCTAAGCCCTAATCCTAAACCCTAACCCTAAACCATAAACCACAAACCCTAAACCCTAAACCATAAACCCTAAACCCTAAACCCAAAACCTTAAACCCTAAACCCTTAACCCTAAGCCCTAAACCATAAACCCTAAACCCTTAACCCAAAACCCTAAAAGCTAAATACCAAACTCTAAACCCTAAGCCCTAAATTCTAAACCCTAACCCCCTAAACCTAAACCCTAAACCCTAAACCCTAAATCCCAAACTCTAAACACTAAGCCATAAACCCCGAACCCTTACCAATAAACCCTAAACCGATAAACCCTAAACCCCTTAATGATATCCACAAACCCTAAATCCTAATCCCTAAACCCTAACCCTAAACCCTAAATACTAAACCCTAAACCCTAAACCCAAAATCCTAACCCCTAAACCCTCAAACCAAAACCCTAAAGCCTAAACCATAAAACCTAAATCCTAAACCCTAAACCTTAAACTCTAAACAGTAAACCCTAAACTCTAAACCCGAAACCCTAAACCTTAAACCCCTTAACCATAAACTATGAAACTTGAACCATAAACCCTAACCCCTAAGCCCTAATTCTAAACCATAACCCTAAACCATAAACCACAAACCCAAAACCCTAAACACTAAACCCTATACCCTAAATACAAAACCCTAAAGCCTAACCCTAAACCATAAACCTTAAACCCTAAACCCTAAATACAAAACCCTAAACCCTAAACCCTAACCCTTAACCTATAACATCTAACCCCTTACCCTTAAACCCTAAACCCTAAACCCAAAACCGTAAAGCCCAAACCATAAAACCTAAACCCTAAATCCTAAACCTTAAACTCTAAACCATAAACCCTAAACCCTAAACCCTAAACCCTAAACATTAAACCCCTTAACCATAAACTATAAAACCTGAACCATAAACCCTAACCCTAAGCCCTAATCC
>NW_026026834.1:0-375 GCF_019186545.1 Solanum stenotomum | reverse complement strand
CCCAACTTATTTTGGTCTAAATGAAATTGTTCACAACTGGATATTCTAAATCAAATTTTGACACATAACATATTAAAATCTCATAGCATAATTTTGTGAGCATTTGAACTCAGAAATATCCACAAATAATAATAAAGACAACCTTACTTTGAAGAAAAAAGCATATTGCTTAACATATTTTTCAAAAAGATGGTGTATCGAGTTGTATCCAAGTTTACAGTTCACAAATTTAATTGAAATAATCCAAAAGAAAGAGTTCCTACTTCTTTATTTCAAAAAAAAAAAAGTTTATCAAAATAAAGTGTCATCACTACAGTAAAAATGATCTTTAACGACAATTAATAGCCTAATTGTCGCTAAATATATATTTTCAGA
>NW_026026833.1:0-229 GCF_019186545.1 Solanum stenotomum | reverse complement strand
TCTTACGAAATCAACTCCAATGGTGCTAATGTTGGATACAAAAGGTTGAAAACTCTATCACTTTAGAAGTGAAAAGTGTGTAATTGCTAAAAAGATACAAAACAAACCTAAATTACCTAAAGAATGAGCCCTGCTCCTCCAAAATAAAAACTTAAATCTGAATGAGTTTTGAAATGTAAATCGAGAAACCCTCACCACTCTTTCACATTTAAATCACAATAATACAATA
>NW_026026832.1:1644-3404 GCF_019186545.1 Solanum stenotomum | reverse complement strand
GAAGACTCTCACAATGGATGAGCAAATCGGAAACTTGCATACCTATGAGTTAAACAAACTGCATGATTAATCCAAAAGGGAGGGAAAAAGAGAAAAATATGTGGTGCTGAATGAATCTTAAAATGATGCGTCTGAAGATGAGGAAGATATGACTTATTTGACTAGTAGGGTTAAAAAAATAGTGAAAAAGCATGAAGGGTTTCAGAAAAAAGGAAACTCCAACAGAACAACAATTGCAAATGACCTTTGTCACAAGTGCAAAAAGTGAGGGCACTTTATTACTCTCAGAATCACCACAACCTATGAATCCAATGTTGCTATCATAAGTATCACCTTGTCCTTGCTTCCTCTTGCTTTTGAAATCTGCAGGATATCCAATGACCCTATAACAATCTTTTATTAACGTGATTTTTGTAGCCACAATTCTCACACACATTGTCAAAAAGTTTCCTTCCCTTGAAACCTTGCCTCATGTTAACCATCATTGTTAGAGGTTCCTTTTTGACATCCATAACACCTAGTAACCTCTGGTTTTCTTCCTGTATTACATTGGCATAGGCCTGATTAACAGTAGGAACAACCACCTTAAGCAAAATGTCACTTTTAACATGACTATAGGATTCATTGAGGCCCATGAGGAATATTAGCAACCTTTGCTGACTTAAGTGCTCAACATAGGGCTTAGCTTCATCACAATTGCATAAAGGAGCTGAAATTAAGACATTTAATTCATCGCATAGATCCCTCAATTTTGAGTAGTAAGTTGTGACAAGGTCAGTTTCTTGTTTTAAAGAAGAAACTTCTTCCCAAAGATACACTCTGGTGAGATTAGATTTGTCAAACCTTTCCTTGAAGTCGTCCCATACATGCTTGGCATTCGAGGCATAAATAATTGTGGTGAGCAATTCTTGAGCAACAGTGCTACCGATCCATGAGAGCACCACATCATTACATCTTTCCCATTGAGTTGCCGAATACCCTTTGTATGAACTCTTTAGGCAAGTTCCATCTACGAAGCAATTAATTATTTTGAAATCACTTTTAGTAATTTAATTAAGAACAAATGTATGTGTCACACAATAATGGTGAAAGAATCTGTTTTAAAATTGTTTCTTAATACAAATATTGATGATAAACTCTTAACGTGTCAATTAATTTAAGTGATATCTAAGGAAAGATTTCAAAATACTTGGGAGACTTTTTTTATTGTTTAAAATAATTGAACTGTTCAAAGTTTAAGATGGATGGTTAAATTATTTTTTTTCTTCATATTTTTCTTTTCCATTAAAGAAGTTTGATATTTTCTAAAAAATAAATTACGTTACTCATAAATTTATATTTATAATTTTACAAATGATAATAGTAAAAAATATAGTTTAAATTATGTCTTAGGGTGTGTTTGGTATGAAGGAAAACATTTTTCGGAAAATGTTTTCCAATTTTCTCATGTTTGGTTGGGTTAAATGTTTTGGAAAATGTTTTCCAAATCAACTCATTTTCCTCAAATTTAAGGAAAATGACTTCCCTTCAAAACTTACAAAAAACATTTTCCGAAACTCTCTTCCAACTTCAAATTACAATTTTTTTTTAGTTGAAAAAATCAATTTATTTTGTCCCTACCCTCAAACCAGCCCCCACAACTACCCCCCCCCCTCCCAAAAAAAATAAAAAAATAAATTTAACGCTTGTTTTTAAAAAATGTTTTCAACATCAATTTTTTTACCCTACCCTCACCCCTACCCCCAGCCCCTACCACCACC
>NW_026026832.1:0-1287 GCF_019186545.1 Solanum stenotomum | reverse complement strand
CCCCTACCAGCATTTTTCATTCATAAATCAAACACTAAAAATCTTTTTCAAAAAATATTTTCTACTCACCAGCCAAACATGAGAAAATAAGTCAAAAATCTATTTATTTTCCAGAAAAACATTTTTCATGGAAAACGTTTTCCTTCATACCAAACACACCCTTAAAATATTCTTCTTAGTAAATATATATTGCCTCACAAATTCAGTTAACATGAATTAGGGGAATATGCTTTTATTTATTTTAGAAAAGAACAAACTGTATTTGTAAAGTCTCTGGGTCTCTTTTCACTTTATAAAGGGATCAAGTAAAATATCGGAAATTGTGAAGTTGACGTCAAAACCATTGATGACAATACTACTAAGGTCAACTTTTAATGAAAAAGAAACAGAACTACTTTTCCTATCTAAGAACTTCTAATTAAAATAAAAGATCAACTAGAATTAGAGAAATTCACCGATCACTATGATAATTGTGATGGTTAAATGTTTAAATGAGAGATTGTTGAGATATATACTATTAACTATATGTTTAGATATATTATTTAGATTAAATTTTAGGATAGTAAACATAAAAATTATATTAGCGTGATTTGTATAAATCTCATCGATTTGTATAAACGGTCGTCTGTGTCTATAAAAATTGCGTTTATATATGTTCTTAGTGTTAGACTAGAGTGGCAAGCGAGATTAGAAGAGAGAGGAGAGAAGTGAGCGAGAGAGGACAGAGAGTGGAGAGAGGTGAATTGTATATGTAACCGGTTAGATAATTGTATATATGTAACCACTATGTGTATATATCAACGATTGTGTTTGTATATCTGCATAAAATTTGAATTTATATACAATTAAATCGAGTTAAAACATTTGTATGTGTATATTAAATATCTTCTGCTTTATAGAAACACAAATTGTACATTGTATTTGTATAATTTGTATTTGTATAAAGCGAGAGAAAAAGACAAAAGAGAACTGGGTAGGGGAAAATTTGTATTAGTATAATTATAAGTATATAGGATGGAGAAATATGTATTTATACTTGTATATACAGTCTCTCTCAATTTATACAAACACAAACACAATTTATACATTTGTGTTTGTATAAAAGTGAGAGAGGCGATCGAGAGAATTGAGTGTGGCAGGCGAGATTCGGGGGGAGAGAGGCGAGAATGACAATGTGTTTGCTACGAATTAGGATTAAATGAAATTGTAGCTATAACATTTATTTTGAATTAATAGTTTGCTATAATGCACAATTTTCCCTATTATTTATTATAGAATAATTATTTA
>NW_026026831.1:241-737 GCF_019186545.1 Solanum stenotomum | reverse complement strand
GAAATTCAGCATCTTAAAGATGGAAGGTGCCCTTGAATTTAGGAAACTTCAAACGGCCATAACTTGGGCCTCGGGTGTCCGTTTCAGGCGATTTTTTTTTGAATCTGTGTATTTTTTCGAGACCTACGCAGCCAAACTGCCTAAAGGCGGTTTGCGCGTGCCGATTTTCCCAGAAACGCGTTTTACTGATTCTTACGCGCGAGCGGAAATATGATGAAAAAAATAAAAGAAAATTCAGACAAGGGCGATGGGTTCCTCATATAGATCTCGAAAAAATAAGAGGTTTCAAAAAATAGATTGCGTCAAACGGACGTTCGAGCCGAAAGTTACGGCCGTTTGAAATTCAACATCTTAAAAGTGGAAGGTGGCCTTGAATTTAGGAAACTTCAAACGGCCATAACTCGGGCCTCGGGTGTCCGTTTCAGGCGATTTTTATTTCGAATCCGCGTATTTTTTCGAGACCTACGCAACCAAACTGCCTAAAGGCGGTTTGCGC
>NW_026026831.1:0-175 GCF_019186545.1 Solanum stenotomum | reverse complement strand
GCGGAAATATGATGAAAAAAATAAAAGGAAATTCAGACAAGGGCGATGGGTTCCTCATATAGATCTCGAAAAAATACGAGGTTTAAAAAAAGAGATTGCGTCAAACGGACGTTCGAGCCGAAAGTTACGGCCGTTTGAAATTAAGCTTCTTTAAGGTGGAAGGTGGCCTTGAATT
>NW_026026830.1:0-365 GCF_019186545.1 Solanum stenotomum | reverse complement strand
TTGTATATATGTTTTTGGTTGGCTTCTGGCTGTTTATATTGTTAATTGCCTACTCTTGTTTAATTTCTACCCTCAGACCCATTACTTGTTGTTCCGGGTTACGGGTCGACTTACCTGCTGGTGGGTTATAGTAGGTGCCATCATGACTTGAGAAATCGGGTTGTGACAAATTGGTATCAGAGCCCAGATTCGTCGGTCTCACTTGTACAGAGCTAACGTCTAGTAGATTCCTGCAGATCGGTACGGAGACGTCCGTTACTTATCTTCGGGAGGCTACATGATGTCTTTAGGAACGTGTCGCTTTTGAATCACTGTCGTGCATTGTATGTCTTATCTGTTTCTGAAATCTTACTTGTACCACTCTT
>NW_026026829.1:0-656 GCF_019186545.1 Solanum stenotomum | reverse complement strand
TTGATCATAAAAATCATAAACATAAAAATAACCATAAACTCTAAAAATCTCTTAACCTAAAATCCGAAGCCCTAAATCCTAAATCAAGAAACCCTAAGAAACTCTAAATCTTAAACCCTTATAAACCCTAATACCCTAAAACCTATGATCATAAACCCTAAACCCTAAAAAATCACTAACAAAACCAAAATCCTAAAAAACCAAAAAAAATAATTTAAAAAACCCCTAAACCTAAAGAACCATAAATCTCAAACTCTAAACCTTGAACCCTAAACCCTTAAATATCATAAGCCCAAAACCCAAACCCTAAGAAAACCCCAAACCCTAAACCTAAAAAAGTACTAAGAAACCCAAAACCCTAAAAATCAACAAAGAAAAACATAAAAAACAATAAAACCTAGAAAACCTCTAAAAAAATCTTAAACCTAACAAAGCTGAACCCTATTCTAGAAAAACCCTAAATTTAAAACAGTAAACCCTACACCCTAAATGACCCAAAATAAACCTAGGAGACCTTAAATGTTCAATTCAAAACCTAAGAAACCTAAACCCTAAACCATAGGGATAAACCTAAGCCTTATGAAACTCTAAGAAGCCCTAAACCGTAAGAAATCCTAAATCCTAAGAAAAACTAAACACCAAAAAACTACAAAAAA
>NW_026026828.1:0-641 GCF_019186545.1 Solanum stenotomum | reverse complement strand
AGGCAAATAACAATATAAACAGGCGGACGAAAACCAAAAACATATCTACAAATAAAGATCCCTCCCAGAACCTGGAATTCACTAGTACAGAGCTACTACTAAATGAGTACAAGTCCCTAAACTGGACAACAGAGACTGGACTGTCTCGAAAGGAAACAGACAAGTCTGTATATACAGATGGAGACTGAAATAGTACAAAACGCCGTGTGCTCACCCCCGTCTCCGGATAAGTCTACTCCAAGCTCGATCAACGCTGGCTACTAGTGCTCGGACCTGCATCACAAAATAGATGCAGAGCGTAGCATGAGTACCAAAACAACAGGTACCCAGTAGGCATCATCGGCCGACTGAGCAAGATAAGCAAAAGTAAACTGAAATGCGACCACATCAAGTGCAAAAAGTAGTAAATGGGGGGTTATGTACACGAGCGTACAGGCAACAAAGACAAGCAATCTAACTAACTCCGCCGGGCTCCCATAAACCCGACGGGTACGCTCGTGCACAATAAAAGAAACCACCTGCACGGACCCCCATAAGCCCGGCAGATGCACTGGCAGTTGAAGTAAAATAATGGAGCTAAAAGGTATATCACAATATTACCAAATTCTAGACATTTAACTGAACCATTCCCAATCATATTC
>NW_026026827.1:0-573 GCF_019186545.1 Solanum stenotomum | reverse complement strand
TAAATTATAATGTTTTTGAAATTTAAATGATTAAAACATATATAATGATTTTATAGAAAAAATAATATCATATAAAATTAAATGAAAAGGATAATATATTCAACTTTTACCATGATAAGGTTGAAAAATATTATTTAAGTGGAAGGAGGTGGGCCCACTTATATATTTTATATAGTAAGTATTGGACATTTGTAATGATTTAATTGGAACAATGGTAGTAAATCCTAGACTCTTCTAATATATAGTAATAATATATAATAGTATGCTTTTAAAGTAGTTTAAATATTGTACAATTTATTATGATTTATAACACTTTTTTTAAAAATTTATGTCATATTATGGAATTTGAGAAGTTATTGAAATTTTTATATGATTTTAAAAATATTTTAAACTGTTAGCTATTGTGATTTGTAGTACTTTTTTTTAACATAATTTTGAAAGTAATATTTATTACTCTATTTGTTCTAATTTATGTGGCACATGCAGAATTTTAAATATTAACCCTTTTTTATGTCTCTTTAATATATTAAGTTGTTAATTATTGTATTTTTTAATACTATATGTTATTTGCCA
>NW_026026826.1:0-755 GCF_019186545.1 Solanum stenotomum | reverse complement strand
AATAAATGACGCATTTTTTAATTTTTAAGAAAATTGGAACTTAATTGTGACAACTTGGTCAATTAAGATTTTAACAAAATTAGAGTAATTAAGATTTAATTGAATCATTTTAGAAAATAATAATTTGCACTTAAACCATTTTAAATTGGTTGGAGATTAAATTGAGTTAAATTATTATTATTATTATTATTTTTTGACAAAATGACTAAGGAAAGGAAAACACTTTAATTATTTTTAAGTTTATTCAAGAAAATTGTCTATCTTAAATAATTTAAAAATGCATAAAATATGTTTTAAGTGAAGAAGCACCGAAGAACATTTTTTCCTTTTTGAACAAAAGATTCAACTTACTTAAAGTGATAAAATTTGACCGACTACTTGCTTGATTAATAAATCGACACAAAAGAAAGAAATTTATTGAAAATGGATCAACACAAAGAAAATAACTCCTCTTTTGGGGAATCTAATTAAGTTAATTAAAATAAATTAATGTTAGAGATGAATGAAGTTAGTCAAAATAATTAGGAGAGTAAAAGAGAATGAAATTGGGCCCCTTTTGAGCCAATTTCGCTACAAGTTTTTTGGGTTTTAACCCAATCCCGTTTTTGTATATACCGATTGTATATTAGTGTATATGAGCGCATATATCAGCTCTTTTCATGTATCGCTTGCTTCCAAACACCTGTGTTTCGCCTCCGCTTTATGTTTTTTTTCGTTTTGGACCTGAATATCAGTGTATACTTGTGTATACAACA
>NW_026026825.1:787-2145 GCF_019186545.1 Solanum stenotomum | reverse complement strand
AAAAATGAGATACGTAGGCGGTCTATGTCGGCCTCGGTCACCCTTTTATCAATTTGTAATGTTTTCTTAGTACTTGAACTACGTTCGACCTGAATTCTCGAGAATGAGATACGTAGGCGGTCTATGTCGGCCTCGGTCGTTTCCTTATAAAATTTTCTTTTTTGTCACTTCTCGAGATGGGAACTACGTTTGACCTGATTCCTGCCTCAACGGGATACGTAGGCGCCACAAGGGTTCGGTCATATTCCTAATAAGATTTTCGTTTCTCCTCATAATGAAAACTGGGACAGAATTTTTGAGAGGACCTAAAAAATTCTACAAGAAGTGTCATTTTCTACAAACAAGAGTCAAATATCATATAGAAATATGCAACTAGGGATAATTTTGAGGAGATCTCAAATGCAAGACTCCCGTGATCATCATCAAATTTGTTTTTGAAACATCTAACTGGGACAGAATTTTTGAGAAGGACCTAAAAAATTCCATCAAGGATACTCGGACCTTCGAAGTCAAATTCAATTGCATCAAATTGACGTGTTCTTAAAGGGTTTTAAGTTGCCAGCAAGCTACCTGTCATATCAAAATCTGAGACAAAGGGTTTTGTTCGTGTCGTGCATGTCGTGACAATTAATTGGCAGAGATTTTCTTTAAAACTATTTTTCAAAAAACTTCATACCTAGCAAATGTTTTAATATGATCTTGTCTTTTGTCAACTGCAATTCATTGGATCTACCAGACAAAGTTCCAGAGATAACAGAACCAGGAGCAAGGTGACTTCAACACAGATCAGTATTCCAAAACTAACATGTTTTTGTGGATGCAGGATATAATAAGGTCATCAAAGGAGTTGTATTTATCAACCAACTAGTTCAGGAGAACATATCCAGCAAATATCAATTAGTTGTGAGATACCGATGGAAATGATGTTATGAAAAGTACCTATCATCATATCAAATATTGATGAAAGACGACGTTCATAGTCATTTCATATTCAAATTGCCAAGAAGGCCATTCATATTCAAATTGCCGAGAGGGCCATTCATATTCAAATTGCCAAGAAGGCCATTCATATTCAAATTGCCGAGAAGGCCATTCATATTCAAAATTGCCGAGAGGGCCATTCATATTCAAATTGTCGAGAAGGCCATTCATATTCAAATTGCCGAGAAGACCATTCATATTCAAATTGCCAAGAAGGCCATTCATATTCAAATTACCGAGAGGGTCATTCATATTCAAAATTGCCGAGAGGGCCATTCATATTCAAATTGCCGAGAGGGTCATTCATATTCAAATTGCCGAGAGGGCCATTCATATTCAAATTGCCGAGAAGGCCATTCATATTCAAATTGCCGAGA
>NW_026026825.1:0-617 GCF_019186545.1 Solanum stenotomum | reverse complement strand
ATATTCAAATTGCCGAGAGGGCCATTCATATTTAAATTGCCGAGAGGGCAATTCATATTCAAATTGCCAAGAAGGCCATTCATATTCAAATTGCCGAGAAGGCTATTTATATTCAAATTGCCGAGAGGGTCATTCATATTTAAATTGCCGAGAGGGCCATTCATATTTAAATTGCCGAGAGGGCAATTCATACTCAAATTGCCAAGAAGGCCATTCATATTCAAATTGCCAAGAAGGCTATTTATATTCAAATTGCCGAGAGGGCCATTCATATTTAAATTGTCGAGAGGGCCATTCATACTCAAATTGCCAAGAAGGCCATTCATATTCAAATTGCCGAGAAGGCCATTTATATTCAAATTGCCGAGAGGGCCATTCATATTTAAATTGCCGAGAGGGCCATTCATATTCAAATTGCCGAGAGGGCCATTCATATTTAAATTGCCGAGAGGGCCATTCATATCCAAATTGCCGAGAGGGCCATTCATATTTAAATTGCCGAGAGGGCCATTCATATTTATATTGCCGAGAGGGCCATTGCATATTCAAATGCTGAGAGGGCCATCGCATATTAAATTGCCGAGAGGGTCATTCATATTCATACCGCCGAGAGGGCC
>NW_026026824.1:0-345 GCF_019186545.1 Solanum stenotomum | reverse complement strand
ACTTTGAACAGTCATAACTCCTAGCTCAAGATGATTTAGGTGTATTTCCAGTTATGTTTGCGAATTTCGTGGAATGTACTTTCCAACGCCATCGAGTTTGTTCGATTCCGAGTTTGTATGAGGGAGTTATACCCTTTGGAAGTTGGGCAGTTGGCAGGGAAGTCCGTCCGGAAAATTGTATGGGTATTTTGGTCTTTTCCCTAGCCTTTTCTTTGGGATATATATTAGTGTGTTAGACTGATTTTGATCAGTTTTTACTCATTTTAAAGAGTGAGAGTGAGGGTTTGTGAGTGAAGAGGAGAAAGAGAAGATCAAGGAACGTTTCGTCAAAGATCGTCGTGGATA
>NW_026026823.1:0-935 GCF_019186545.1 Solanum stenotomum | reverse complement strand
CCTAAATCTTAAACCCTAAACTCAAAACATTAAACATTAAACCCTAACCTAAACCAAAAATCCTCAACCTCAAATCCTAAACCCTAATCCCTAAATCGAAAATCCTAAACCTTAAACCCTAAACCATAAACCCTAAATCCTAAATATGAATCCAAAACCCCTAGACCCTTAACCCTAAACCCTAAACTCTAAACCCAAAACCATAAATCATAAACCCTAAACCCTAAACCCCAAATCCTAAAGACTAGCCCTAAACCCTAAACCCTATACACTAAACCTATACCCTAAGCCGTAAACACTAAATCCTAAATCACAAATCCTAAACACTAAATCCTAAACCATAAAACCTAACCCTAACCCTAAACTCTAAACCCTAAACCAAAAAATATAAACCCTAAACCCTAAATCCTAAACCATAAAACCTAAACCCTAACATCAATCCCCAAATCCAAAATCCTAAACCCTAAACCTTAAATCCTCAACCCTGAACTCCTAACCCTTAACCCGTAAACCTAAACCCTAAACCCTTAACCTTAAACCCCAAACCTTATATCCTAAACTCTAAACCCTAAGCCCAAAACTCTAAACCCTAAGCCAAAAAACCTTAAACCCTAAGCCCTAAACCCTAAACCCCTTAACCATAAACCATAAACCCTAAACCCCTTAACCATAAACCATAAAAAATAAACACTAACACCTAAATCGTAACCCTAAATCCTAACCCTAAACCATAAATTATAAAGCCTAAACCCTAAACACTTAACACTAAACCCTAAACACTAACCCCTAACCCCAAAACCCTAAACCCTTAACCCCTCAACCCTAGACCCTAAACCCTAAACCCTAAAACCTAAACCCTAAACCTTAAACCCTTAACCATAAAGCCTAAACCCTAAACCTTGTACCGTAAACCCTAAACCGTAAACTCAAAACCC
>NW_026026822.1:0-227 GCF_019186545.1 Solanum stenotomum | reverse complement strand
TAAGCTATATATACCGGTCTTCCTTAGGCTAGTGGACCACCTCTTTACGGTGTGGGGACTTATGACACCGGATTCCATGACAAGCTCTCATGGTCTATGTCGGTTGAATGCTTATTTCCCATCATGTGAGATTTCATTATGGTTTCTTGATAGGCTCTACAAAGTGTAGGTAGTAGTATGGGATGCTACCTATACATCACACGAGTAAGCTTGGAGAGGGTCATAGT
>NW_026026821.1:0-624 GCF_019186545.1 Solanum stenotomum | reverse complement strand
AGAGTCCTTTTAGGTTTAGGGTTTTAAAGGGTTTGTTCAAGATTTTTAATGATTTTTTTACGGTTTAGGGGTTCTTAGAGCTTANTTAGGGTTTAGGACTTATCATTTATAGTTTTTTAGGGGTTTCAGATTTAATAGGTTTAGGCTTTTTAAAGGTTTTTTAAGGTGTTGATCTAATATGCTTATGATATGCCAACTCAAGGTTAGCTTGGGGTCACTCGTGATCCTAGATCCCGTGTTACGTCAAGGGGGTAACCTCGGGGAGTAACAAAAACTATGTCTGAATAAGCCTCTAACTTGAGATGTTGGGACATGCCCCCAACTAACTCTAGCAAATCTGAAACTAAAATGAACGACTTAATTTAAAATATGTCAATCATCCTCGAAGAACGAGGATTCACCACTGATATTGCAGAACACGGATCGAGAATCGATTGCCACGTGATCTGAATGTTGAGAACCCTGAACCTACATCACGAGAAGATGTAGCGTAGAGTATGTGTCAGTACTTGAAAGGTACTAAACATTCATGATAGGATAAAGCCGAACATATATATAACTGAATAAAGCATATTGAACAATGATATAATCTGAATATGATATATAAGGGTTAGGTATTTGCTT
>NW_026026820.1:0-354 GCF_019186545.1 Solanum stenotomum | reverse complement strand
AACTTAGTCCCCGTTAGTCGAATTGAGTAAACTTTGCCATTTAAAGTAGAGTTGGATGTATTTTTCTTTTACAGACAGGGAGCTAACATCGATACAATTATAATAGTGGCCTCGAAGGGTCATTTATGCAAATGGTGGCCTACAACTTTTTGTTTTTAAACAATGGATCAAATGGCCTACATGCTACAACTTAGATATCAGTAATCTTAGTCGAGTTTATCCTTTGTTTCGGTTGGGAAAAAATGATGGATGCTGACAAAAGATGTCAACAACTTGACACAAATTGGAGATTAAAAAAAACAATCTAGTTTCATTATAGAGGGGACAAGAAAATGACCTGAAATTAGGACATGA
>NW_026026819.1:1127-3221 GCF_019186545.1 Solanum stenotomum | reverse complement strand
CAGGCATCCTCGGATCAGGTCAGGCATCATCGGGTCAGGCGTTCTTGGGTCAGGCGTTCTTGGGTCAGGCATCCTCGGGTCAGGCGTTCTCGGGTCAGGCATCCTCTGATCAGGCGTTCTCGGGTCAGGCATCCTCAGGTCAAGCGTCTTCGGGTCAGGCATCATCGGGTCATGCATCCTCATGTCAGGCGTTTTCGGGTCAGGCATCTTCGGGTCAGGCATTCTCGGGTCAGGCGTTCTCGGGTCAGGCATCCTCGGGTCAGGCATTCTCGAGTCAGGCGTTCTCGGGTCAGGCATCATCGGGTCAGGCATTCTCATGTCAAGCGTCCTCGGGTCAGGCGTCCTCATGTCAGGCGTCCTCGGGTCAGGCGTCCTCGGGTCAGGCATCCTTGGGTTAGGCATTCTCGGGTCAGGCGTCCTCGGGGAGTAGGCCTCCTCGGGTCGGGTCAAGCGTTCTCGGGTCAGGCATCCTCAGGTTAGGTATCCTCGGAGAGTAGGTCTTGGGTTCAAGAAATGCACGGCGCGTGCCTCGGGGAGGGTGGGGTTCACGCACGACTCATGCCTTGGGGCGGGCGTCTTGAAGCACGCACGACGCTTTCCCCGGTTCAGGCGTCCTCGGGACAGGCGTTCTCGGGTCAGGCATCCTCGAGTCAGGCATCCTTGGGTCAGGTGTCGACGGGTTAGGCGTTCTTGGGTCAGGCGTTCTTGGGTCAGGCGTTCTCGGGGAGTAGGCTGAATCGGGTCAGGCATCCTCGGGTTAGGGTTTCTCGGGTCAGACATCCTCGGGTCAGGCGTTCTCGGGGAGTAGGTCTTTCCTCGGGTCGGGGGCCTCGAAAAATGCATGGGGCGTGCCTCGGGACGGGGTGGCCACACACGACGTGTGTCTTGTGGAGGAGGGGCCTTGAGGCACACACAACGCCTTTCTCGGGTTAGGCGTTTTCAGGGATTAGGGGATTCCTCGGGTCAGGCATCTTCGGGTCAGGCAACCTCGGGTCAAGCATCCTCTGGTCAGGCATTCTTGGGTCAGGCGTTCTCGGGGAGTAGGCCTCATTGGGTCAGACATCCTCGGGGCCGGGGGGTGCGTTGGGCCTTGAGGCACGCAGGGATCGTGCCTTGGGGTCGGGGGCGGCAGAGGGCTCCGATGCACGCAGGGCGCGTGCTTCGGGGCCTCGAGGCTCAATAGGCACGCATCGTGCCTCGAGGAGAAGAGGCCTCGTGGAACGGTGCCTCAGGGTGAGTACAACCAAACATGCTTTGCACGAGCTCGAGTACTCTATGCATTCTTTGAGGAAATTCCTTTAACGGTAATATGCATTCCAATTTCCCTTTACCTTTCTTCAACTTCCATTCGAAATGGTACAAATTCATACATATTCCTTGCTACTCCCTTTCACTGATCATCAACGGTTTTGGAGGTTAGAAAAAAGAGAATCCTGTAAAGTTTTTTGGAGCTCTTGTTTCGATAGTTGAAACTTCATTATTTTGTGGCTATTTCGAGGTGGAAGTCATGGTTAGCTACTTGGCAAAAGGTAATCTTCTTTCTCCTTCCCTTCTTTTCTCGAGCATTGACTAGTTTCTAGCTTTGTTTCTTTTAGTTTATGATCCATGTATGTTGTATTTCCTCATGTAATTAGTTAGTTAGTTTAATTACATTTTCAACAGCTTATATTTGATGTTTCTGTCAACCAATATGAAAGTTTGAGTTTATTTTTAGTTTTTGTCGAGATGTATAAGCTTCCGTTGTTTATATGTTCATATAAAACCTGTGATAATTTGTAAAGGTTGGGCTTAATGAAGTCATCTCGGTTGAGTCTGTTTGCTTAAGAATAACGTTGACAAGACGTCTCCTTCAAAACATGCTATATTTACACATGTGTTAATAAGTGTCTAAGTTTTTCTCTTGAAGCATTTGGTTTTTTGTTTGATTAAAATGCATGGTAGATTTTGTATAACTTTCCAGATAGACTTCCTGAAAGCTTTCAAATGCTCCCTTTTTATGTATGAATTTGTTTCTTAAAAATGACTCTGTGTCCCTGTTGAATCTAGGAGGATACCATCGATTGATAGATATAAGAATGAATTTTTGTCTGCCTG
>NW_026026819.1:0-1071 GCF_019186545.1 Solanum stenotomum | reverse complement strand
GTTGGCATCTCTGTTTTATGTATTTCGAGATTGTCCAATGAACCAAATGATTGGGGATATATATTCTTGATCAGTTAAGGGCAAGATTCAGTTTTCTTTCTTAAGTCGTTATTGAAATGTCCATTTCTTTGTGCTAACAATTTCGAGCTTGCTGTGTATTTGAAATATGGGTGTCCTGTTTGAGTAGTATGTTTGCTTCAGTTTGGTTCTCTTATTACTCAAAGAAAGTAAAATAAAATTTAGATGTCTGTCTATTAGGAGTTCGCTCCGCAGCACGAACAGGTCGAGATGCGATGTCGATCACATCGGGTGGGGCCATTCTCCCAGAGCAGAGTTGAAGCAAGGGTCAGAACTTTAGGCGGGGCTTCTGTCGATAGAGCTAAAACAGTCATTCATTAATCCACCCTCGACATTAACTGCTGGAATGTGCTATCACTCCTCTTCATCTCGTTTGTTCTTATTCTTAGTTTATGTTTAATCATATCTGAAAGCTTGGGCGTTTTATCTTGGTTTTCCCTTCCTATTTGATTTTTTTTTTCTAGTCTTAATGTACAAGTTTAGTTTCATTATCAAAAAAAAGTTTAGTTTCAAATTATCATTTTATCATAGAACCTCTGATTGTATGTGTCCTAGTTGGAGCTTTTTGAGTTTAGTTTACACAGTATGATATGAATTCGGCCTTGAGTATCGTGTTCAGATTAGTGTATCGTTTCTCTTTATCTAATGTTTCTTGGCAATTCAGTAGTTTTCTGATTCTATCTTGCTGTTTTGAGCGAGCTTTATTTCATTAAAATTGTGATAACCTACTCTTTTTTGGGAATTATTTTCAATGATCTTCTTTAGTTAGCTTCTTTCCTGCTATGCATGTTATCTCTATTTGTGTGTCATAAAATGTTTCCTGTGAGTTCTGCATTAGTCATTTCTTTTAAATGGAGATTGCTCAGGTTCTATCAAGAGTTTTTAACTAATATGTAGACATTCTGGATGTTTGCCTTGTTGATAGCAAAATGTACTGTTATTTAGCTATGATTACTAGTGTAAGCTATCTGCTTATTCCTTTTCTCTTACTTT
>NW_026026818.1:0-3223 GCF_019186545.1 Solanum stenotomum | reverse complement strand
CTTTCAATGAGTTGAGTGAAAATTCTAGCGGGCTTCTTCTCAAATCTAGGATGGGGGAGGGATCGTAATTGCCTTGTTGAAGAGGAGGCATTTGATGATAATTTGGGGCATTTGGACGGGGGCACTTGATATCTTAGGTATGAATTGGTCTGGTAATTTGGTTGTGGAGCTTGGTAGTTCAGGGGAGGGGGGTATTTTGGTAAAGTGGAGCTGGGGTATTTTGGTAGATTGGAGGAGGTGTTTGGTAATTTGCCTGAACATTGGAACGGATGGGGGCGACATTTCGATAGTGGTGAGATGTAGTCTGGTAAACTGGAGGGGGAGTTTGGTAGATATGAAGGGGAGTTTGGTAGCTATGAGGGTGAGTATTTTGGTAAATAAGGGGAGGGGTATTTTGGTAATCATCTTGTTCATAACAAGCCGGGTACAAACTCTGTGAAGGTCGAGAACGACCTTGGTATGATGAGGATTTTCTTGGGGTCTTCTTCCCCTCGTAAAAGATAAAAGTCACATCTTCTCTTTTCTTCTTCAACAAACCCGAGGATACGGGTGAGGCAGCAACACGGGCAATCTTCCCGGTTCTTAATCCATCTTCGGTAGTCTCACCTACCTTGACTATCTCAGCAAACTTTGCTCCAACGAGCAACATAATTCTATCATAATATTCGGGCTCTTGAACTCGCACAAATACTTCAACAATTTCCTTCTTAGACATAAGAGGCCGAACTCTAGCTGCCTCCTTTCTCCATCTATATGCAAATTCTCTGTAGCTTTCATTTGATGTCTGCTTCATTTTTTCTAAAGAATAACGATCAGGAACGATCTACATATTGTAGGAGAATCGTTCGATAAAATCCTTAGTTATAGCATTCCAGCTAGGCCACTGTCTCGTCTCATGAGATGCAAACCACTCCAGAGCCTCTCCACTCAGACTTTAGCTAAAAAGCCGCATTAGTAAAGTTTCATCTCTTCCAACTCCCATGAGCTGGTTATAATAGGCCCTTAGGTGCGCTAAGGGGTTCCTTATTCCTTCGAAAACGTCGAATTTTGGCACCCTGAACCCTTCCGTGAGGTCCAAATTCAGATGAATGCATAAATCCTCATAACTTAAACCGACGACTTCAGGAATACACTGCAACACTTTCATGGCCTTTCAGATCTCTTCCTTTATGTCTAGCTTGTCGACCCCTTCCTTTGACCTCCTCTCTCTCTGCCGTACCTCATATTGGTTAAGCTTAGAACCATTGGCGTCATGCTCATTGGGTACTGGGATTTGGAAAGTGGCTTTTTGAGGTAGGGGTGGAGCAATGGAGGGACTCTGGGTATTTTGAGGGAAAGTCGGGGGGCTAGTATACTGATTTTGGTGGTGAAGGGAAGTGTGTGGGTGGCTAATATTTTGGTTTTGAGGGGGCGGACAAGCTTGAAGGTTGGCATTTTGAGGAGGGTGTGGCGCTTGGGGGTTGGTACTTTAAGAAGGAGGTGGTGTTTGGTCAGTGGCGGAGGCATAATGGGGATTTTGGGTGGTTAAGTCGATGATTGAGGGATTCTGAGAGGGACCGGATGGTGGGTTTGAGCCTGTTCCGCGTTCGAAGGAGGAAAGTGAAGTGGAGGCCTTCCGTCTGCTGGAGCATTGAAAGAAAAACCCGAATTCGGCAAATCTTGCCTTTTCTGCATTTCGACCCTCATCTCAGTGATCTGTTGCATCAACTGCATGATTAGTTCGTTCTGATCAGCAATGACGGGCTGAGCCACGACAACATCCGTATGGCCAATCTCTTCATTATTATCACCCATTACTACTTTTCCCTTCTGTGAGTTTTGACCAGGGAAGGAATCTTTATGAGCCTTATATCTTGTGAAGTAGGGATGATTAGCCAGTTTATCGACATAGACCAATTCTAAGTACCTATAGGAGAAAACAGCTCAAAGGCAAATCTGTTAGTTTTGATTCAAGATAAACAATGAAAAATAGCACATAGAAAGCATGTAAACACATAAGAGTTATTTTGTTTGAAAACATGTTAACCCATGAATAATGGGGAGTGGTTTTTTTTAACAAGCAGAAATTTGCTTGTTTTATTTTGAGGCTAGTGACTGATGAGTCCACAAATTGGACTCATTTAAGGTTTTATTTTAATGGAAATAGTGTCCTTGAGTGCTTGTTTTATCTCAATACCTGATTAATATGCTAAAGTTTCAGGTATTTGAAGTTTTAGTGGAAGCATGGACACTTAAGCGCAAAACAGAGCAAATAGGGCTGAAAAGAACAAGAAATGGAATCTTGCGTATCGTCGAGTTTAACTTGGCGAGTCGCTGAAACGACATGAACTGCTCTTCGTTCCAGTACGCGAAACTTTGAAGGAAGTGGATCAAAAGGCAAGGAAAGGAGCAGTCGGCGAGTCGGCGAGTCGTCGATCAGTTTCGCGAAGCAGTACTATACCACCCAATGATCCAGAATGCGAGGATGCTAAAGGCAAGACACTAAAGGCGATGAGCTGACCAAAGGGAGGATCACCGAGTTCATCGGCGATCTCGACTAATGTCACCGAACTATCCTCCGCAGCACAATATGTGAAAACTGTAAATACTATTTAGATATTGATATATTGGAAGTGGAACAATTATTATTATTATTTTCACTTTAGAACATATTTTAGCTGATATTTTTCTCTCAGGCTTGGAGAGGGTTTTTGTGGAGACTTGAAGAAAGGAGTTCTTCTTCCCCAAGTTGGGAGTGGGGTCTTCTCTATTCATTTTCCTTTGCTTAATTCAAGGTTTAATTTCTTATACCCAGGTTATTTCATTATCATGTTAGGTATAATTTCTTATTTCTTGATGTGTGGCTAAAAACCCCCATTCTTGGGGTGTGATTTAGCAAATATGGGTTGATATTCTTATTGGGTCTTGCTTGTTGATAGGTTAGATGTATTTAATGGTGATTTCACCAAGTGGTTGTGGTTTAATCTAAAGGGTTTGGAGTTGCAAATACAAAGTCACCCATGTGTTTTTGGCTTGCCCGAGAGAGAGGTCGTGAAACCAAAACCACTAGACTGATGGCCTAAGGAGTGGGTCTACATGAGGTTCAGCCCTAGAGGGTGAGCCCTAGTCCCATATTCTAACACTCAACTCGATAGAGTGAGTGGGGTAAGGCGTAGGCTGGTCTTCATGCAGCAAATGGGTGTCCGAAAAGAACTTCTTTGAAACGGGGTAAGTTACCCGAGAG
>NW_026026817.1:0-8296 GCF_019186545.1 Solanum stenotomum | reverse complement strand
CCATTGATACATCATAATCATGTTTATGGATGGAGTGTGTGTGTGTATAATTGTCCTTGCATTGACACAACAACAAAATTATCATCATAGACACTTCCCTCTCAAAGTCTTCATAAGTATGTACATATTATCACAATCATGCATCATTCGCATATATTGCATTCAAGGATCATAGACCATGTAAATCAACACATCTAACATTTATCATAATAGACATGCATATAATTATAACTCAAATAGTTCATTCATTTGCATTTATAAGCTCATATACTCACATTGTAGGTTATGTGGGTAAAGTCCTTCCACAATAGTACCATATACAATTCAACATACACAATGGTTTCCTTCCTAAATCCTCAATATTCATAGTTCATTCCTTTTATCCTTTACCTTTACAGCCCTTGGAGTCATATTCATATTATGAGAATTACTCTCAAGCAATACCTCACATGGTCATCATGTAAACCTAACTCTCAAGGTAGACTAACCACATGCTTCATTCTTATTCAATTATAGCCCTATGGCATCAAGTAAACTAAATCTCAATACTACTTCAACCATGATTCATCATGTAAGATCTAATCAAGTTCATTCATGTCTACAAGATTCACTCATAAGAAATTCATGATTAGGTGATCTAATCTAAGGTAATTCATCAATTTTAGAAGGTCATATCTAAACCCTCAATTTGCCTCTTTCATGACATAACCCTATGCTACATCAATTTCACCCTAGAATCTTATGTTAATCAAGAATACATGTAGATTTACACTAATATCAAGTAATTAAATCATAATCAACCCACATTAAATCAATTGAATCAACTTTCAATAACATTCATAATGTAGAGGAGAGCCACAACTAGGATTGGGGAAAACTCATGGATTCTTTTGGAATTCAAGTTAAACTCATCTAAAATCAGTAGTATCATCAATAACAAACATGATTCAATCTTTAAGAACAACTTTGAAAGGAATCCATGGGGTTTAGTTGAAACCCTAGCTAATTCAGTTTTCTAGAATTGAGTTAAAAGCTTTTGAAGTGGCTCCTTGGGTGATAGATTCCCAAGGATGAAGAACTCCCATACCTTAGGTGTAGAATCCTTCCAAATTTATATTGAAAAGCTCATTCCTTCAAACTTTCCTTGATCTCTTTCTTTGTTCTTCAATGGAGGTTCTAAATCCTTGGTCCGGCATCTAGAGAATTTCACCCCGCACCTTGATCCGGCTACGTGTGTATAATTCACTAACCCTTACCTTTACCTTATATTAGACATCATAATCGATGTTTGGCTTAGTTATTACTTCGCACCAATCGACACTAGCCTATTAGATAGTATCACACTAANTTGGTCCGGCAAGTAGTAACAAGGCGAGTTCTAACGTTGGCCACCGTTAAAAAGACTTCTAAACGAAAGAATTATCAATGCATGCAAAATACTAGTCAAGAATTGCTTATTTACTATTCATACTTTGTTACTTGATCATGGTTCCCACAACCCTAGTTGTGGATTTAGTTACTCATATTGGCAAGCACACAATTCATAATTGTAGATGAAGAAATCATGAACCTACGTAAAGAGAATAATAAACCCAGAGAATTAACTTGAATTGCAAAGCCAAAATCTTCAAAACGAACTTGGGAAATCAATAATTGCTAGGGTTGCAAATTAATCTCCAAAGTTACAAAGCAAAAATAGAATAATAGTGTCTAACCCCCAAAAACGAGATTTACATGTCCTATTTATAGAAAACAAAACCTAAATAAAACAGGAAACAAATTAAGGAAAGTTTTGTTCAGGTACGCGTCTTCGATCCGCGAGACTGACTTACGGACTGTCGATGGATCTACGGTCCATAAGTCCCTTCCGTCACTCGAGACTTAGAAAATATTTCAGCATCCAACAATCAGCTTCTCTGAAGCAAACGACGGACCAACAGCACGGACCGTCGATCGACCTACGGTCCGTCAATCCCTTCCGTAGCTCCATACTTAGAATCTTCAAAAATCAGGTACTGGAACCCTTACAGTCTCACTCTACAGATCAACAGTACGGTCCGTAGATCAATCTACAGACCGTCAATGGGCACCGTGGTTCCACACTTGGTCAGATTTCCCTGATTTGTCCTCAACACCATGTCTGCTGATCTACGGTCATCACCTACGGATCGTGAATGGATCTACGGTCCGTAGATGACCTCCGTGGATGCCTTTTTCTGCATTTCCTTCAGCTGTCTCTAAACTTCCGCACCTGAACACCTTTCCTGCAAAACATGATAAAACACATAAAAACACAATATAAAAAGGCCCTAGACACGCACAACTTGTAAGTGAAATGTATTAGAAATATCGTAAACTCACGTAATATCAACACCCTCAACTTAAATTTGTTGTTTGTCCTCAAGCGACGCACTAGAACTCTAAACGACACTTGTATAGAAGCAAGCATTTCTAACTCAAGCAATCACATGGCTCTCTACATCCTCATTGTTCAGGTGCACATTCATTTTCTTAGACTCGACAACCCAACTCATGTGGATCACATCATGACACAGACCAACCAACTGACACACAACAGACACCTTCTCACTGTCACCCAGGTACCAACTTTCCAACGATGTAACCAGTGCCCTTACTTCAAACGGAATCCTCTTTTCGTAAAAATTTAATTTCATTCATGGTACAAGGATTTATTCAACACTCATACTCAGAAATGATTTCAACTACAGTTAGTGCTTACTGCCATAAGCTTGCCCTTATTTTCACTGCTTAGACTCTCTAAAATAGACTCCAGGATCACTATAGGACTTTATTGGCTTGTAACGTAGGCTCAGGGTCAGGTGTGGTACATTTGGGTACTGTTTAGTGACTTTCTGCCCTCCTTGTCATTACACTAGGCTTTTAACCTCTCTTTTTTTGCCCTATTTTTGTCATATTATTGATTTACCGCTTTCCCTTGATTTTCTTCAACCACGGATGTGACTTTAAACTTTGTAGCTCAATTTCCTTTTATTTTATTGCTCCTTTCTCTTTTAATAATTCACATCATTTCCTTCCGTTTCCCCCATTTTTATTTTTTAACCCTTTTTTTTCACTCTTTTCATCCCCATTTCTCTTTCAGTTTCCTCTTTCATAGCCATCCTCAACTTATGGATTTTCCATTAGTTGAGGTGTACAATACCCGATGTCAGGTCAGGACCAAGATTGAAGTTACTTTTTTTACATTAGCCACCCTCAACTTAGGCTTTTGGCCTAAGTCAAAGTGCACATGTCCAAGGAGGGACCGGGGCCAACATAGTAGATTATGGGAAAGTGAGTTCGGGGTTTTAGAAAGAAATGGTTTATTTTTAGGCTCAAAGTTGGATCAAAGGGAACAGTTATTTCATTTGGTTGAATCCTTCTAGGCAATTTGTGGATTTTTTAGAACAACGGCCTATGATCACTTCCTATCCTCTAGATTGAATTGTCTTAGCAGGACTAACCGGGCAAGTTCTAGTTTTGCACAAAACCGTTTGAACAGTCAATGATTCTCACCCACTCTTGGCACATAGTTTCATTATCAGATTATCAGATCACCCAGTTCAAGTTTCAGGTTTAATCATGCAATCAGGTCGATTGTTACTATGTCATACTCAGAGCCAACACAATCAACTAATCGTAGCCTACTTCTAGCATACAACCCAGAATCTGACGGGTATCATTTTTCCTAAGCCATCATGCTTCATTCTGTATCATGTTTCTACACACACAATCCTAAGACATACCGGTTCAACAAAAATTAAACAGTCTCTTGGGGTAAAAGAACACAGGCAAGAAAACCCCAAGAGAGGATTCATGAGTTAGGTTACTCAGACTTCACCCTATCACTCACGATCCATTTACCCCACCCCCAACAAAAATAGATGCAATTGTCCACAATGCATACATAGACAGTAAAAGTGAATGGATTTGAGTGAAGCAACCTGTGGCGCAAAGCGCCGGCGAATCATCAACAAGCAGGGGGGTCCGGTTTCCCGGAGCCCTCTGGAACCTCAGTGGGAGCACCCTCAGTAGTGCCCGCCTCAGCAATCCTAGCACCCTCAGTAGTGCTCTCGATCAAACGCTCCGCACAATCAGTGGTGCTCGCAACGCCTCTCAAAATAGGCTGATCCTCTGCAACTGGGGCAGAGCTCGATGCCCCTACAGCTCTCTCACGCACCCTCTGCTGGCGCAACTCTTCGTCTGCAATCGAAGCCCTCCTAGCCTCCTTCTCCTACCGACGCTATCTTTTCTGAGCTTTCTCTTCCTCCATACGATAAGAGCGGTGCCGCTTGCCCTTGGCATGTGTCGGTGCAGGCCCCTCCTCGGCGATGCCACTGAATAGAGCATCTAGCACTGTATCATCAGCTAGCGCAGAAGGGGCAACCTGAGTCTCAACTGAAGGTGCAGCAACAATGGCATCAACATCAATCCGGAGGCTGGCTATGTCAGCCTGCAAAGCAGATAAGTCCGTGGCCGGAACTGATCGCTCGAGGACTCGCAACTCAAAAGTGTCAAGTCGCTTATTAACCGCCAGGACCTTACGGTCCATCATCCCCTCCATCATGCGCTCCATTCTAGCCTCAGACTCGGCAATCGACTTTTGCATCCACGGCTGGATGTGATGCAGCAGTGTGGCCAGCTGCGCCTCTAACTTTTGTACTCTGACCATCGGGACAACCGTCGCTCCTAACTGTGGTGTGGACCGGGAAGAACTAGGAGCAACACTAGCTGCCTGAGAAGAGGAGCCTGGGACAGTGTCGGTGTGGTCTGGGATAATGGGGTCACCGCCCTGTGCCTGCCCCACAGTGTCTGCAAGATCGAAGCCTAAGGGGGGTACCTCAATCTGGGGCTCTCTGCGAGGTGCTGCTACATTTGTGTCATCCCGAATAAGGCCGATGTCCAATGCCCCTGTAGGGTGGACTAGCCTGTCACAATGCCAGATCGGCACTCCAGAGTCCCTGCACAAGTGAAAGATCAGACAGGGGAAAGGGTAAGTAGTGGAGGTCCTGAAAGCTCTCTCGTGGATCTCTGCCAGCAGCATTCGGGCAAAGTCGATCTCTACTCCCGCCACCAATGCAGCAACCATCACCGCTCTATCCCAAGTGACCTGATTGTCAGCTTTTGTAGGCGACACTCTGTTGCGTACCAACAGCCAGAAGAACTTTTCTACAAAATTCAATGTGGCCTTCCGGATGCCCAACCGTGGAGCAACGACCCATTCCGCTCACTCGCCATCTGCAGCAATGTACCAGGCCAGCCATAGTATCACAGCCTCTCGCTGCTCAGCATTCCTCTGGAAAGTGCCACTCCGCACGATGTCCCAGCGGTAATCAAACTCTGAAGTGTTAGGAGACCAAGAGTGGCACGTGGTGGGACCATAGAGAAAATGGCTAATGGTGGCGGGTGATATGTCTACCGGACACCCTCGAACCAAGGTGGAAGTGAGCGGGGCCTGAGCTAGTGGCTTTGACCGCTTGGAAATGGACCCGCGGAGAGTGGCAGTATAGGAAGCACAGAACTCTCGGACAATCTCCTCGCTAAACGTCCCTGGGTCTCGAGTCATCCAGTCACACTTGTGAAGTTTGAACAGCCGGTGAATATCTGGCACAGTATGCAAGCTCCCTGTGAGGACTCTGCGCTCCTCTTGAATTAATCGGGCCATTTTTTATTTGTCATTTACCATCTTTGCATCCCGATAGATTTTCCATTGACCCTCTACACACCACCTATTCAGCTCCCCTACTACCGGAGCGGGTTCATCATTCCTTGGTGCAAGAATGGCCTCTGAACTAGTTGCCTCATTAGACGAGGCTGCTTGGTCATTCTCTCCAGACCCTATGGATGATTTGGCGTTGGACCTTGTAGCATGGACAGATTCTGATTACGAAGAGTGGGCAGACTGGGAGCCTGAGGCATGGGTAGACTCGGATCCAGACATAGGTCCCTCTGAACTGGAAGCATCCCAAGTTGGTGACCCGATCAGTGTGTGCTCCTCATCAGACTGGGAGACAGTGACTACGTCGGGGATCACCTTCCGAGGGGTGCTTTTGGGTGCTGCGCCAGAGGCCCTAGGGTTGAGAGGCACATATGCTGGGTCAGAGTCATTCTCGGTGTCCTCATCAATCAACCGGAAGCTAGGGGCAACCGATTTGGACTTGCCCCATTTTGAGTAGGTGACCATCTTCTTGGGTGCCATCGTACCTGCAGGAACGATATTAGTGCCAAAACTAACCATATGTAGCAAAATAAACTATTTAGAGTTGGTAACGACCCTAAACTAAGTCCACAAAAAAAAATTGACAGATGCTACAGTGGTCATCCACGGAGGAGACCTACAGTCTGTAGACTTGTCTATGGTCCGTGGATCTCTTCCGTGGATCAGGGTGCCTGAAATATAGGTTGCAGATGGAAACCACGGAAGTGTAGAATGGTCCGTAGATGGATCTACGGACCGTAGTCCACCTCCGTGGTTTTTCACTTGGTGAAAATTTGCAGGTGCATCTAATGACGAACCCCATCTACGATCCGTAGATGGATCTACGGTTCGTAGACGGGGTATCGTGGAAGCCATCAGTGCCAGGTATCATACATTTTTGGCTTTTGGTTTCAACATTAACACAACCTAATCATGCATATACACTTAAAATATGCTAGTTCGTCATTCTTAAGATTCCGACCGATTATTATACCCAACAATTTAGACTAGATGTGGAACCCTAAGTCGAAACTAGCATAAAGTATTTACGATCACATAAACTCACATTACAATTAATGTTATACAATCACTATTTATCGTTCCAAGGGCATTGTAATATTCATGTTCATCATGCAATTTCATCTAACAATTACCCAAGGTCAAGACCCAACTCCCGACCCTCTATATTCAATCTATGAATCGAAATTCAAAGTGAAGAGAAAGTCTATTTCCTTACAAGAAACAAGGAGTGGGGTGATTGTGTGATGATACTATGCTTAGCAAGACCAAGGAGTCACCTTTTCGTCACTGACCAAACACCGGACCCTTTTTGGTAGATTATGGAATGGGTTGAGTTTGGTATGGAATGGATTTTGGGAATTTATGGAAGGGAGGATATTATGAGGTAGTTATGGAGTGATTTGGGAAGTTTAAAGAGGGGGTGAAATGGTTTTGGGAGTAATGGAGGGAAGGGAAATGATATGAAATAATGGGGGTTTAAGTAATGGGGGGTCCGGGTCGGGTCAGTCAACTGTAGGGTTTGGACTCACGAGACCCCGTCTACGGTCCGTGAGTCGATCTACGGTCAGTAGATCGGGACCGTAGATCACAATTATACTAGGACAATGTTAGGGACATACCTGGGATCTACGGACACCATTGACGGTCCGTGGATCAATCGACGGACCGTCGATGGGGTCCATAGACCTCTGCACCAGACCATTTTCTGCAGATTTCTTGCATAGTGTAGCTGCACATGTAGCAACCAATAGGCTATTTTTTTACATTTTCTGGACACTTTTTAGACACGGACCCTATATTACTTCTAGCCAACACTAAGAACTAAAATACTGAAACCTCTACCTACATTGATACAAAGACGCAAGTAATCAAAGAAAGCTAAACTACGTAATGGAAAACAGAACCCTATCGTTGGCTAGATTGTACATCTTGGATTGCCTCCCAAGCAGCGCTTGATTTAACATCGCGGCACGACGCAGTTATCATGATTACTCAGACTTTATCAAGATTGCAGGCCTTAATCACTTCTTGCATAGTTTCAGCATTTCCCAGATAGTTCTTGATCCTTTGCCCGTTCACCACAAACCTTGTTCCATCCTTATTTTCAAGCTCAACCGCTCCATGCGAAAGCACTTTTGTGAGCAAAAATGGCCCGGTCCACTTGGACTTGAGTTTGCCTGGAAATAGGCGCAACCTAGAGTTGAATAGCAGCACACGATCACCAACCACAAATTCTCGCTTTTCAATTCTTTGATCATGATACCTTTTCATCTTCTCTTTGTATAAGGCTGAACTTTCATAAGCTTTTAGGCGAAACTCATCAAACACGTTCAAGTCATTCATCATTTGATTAGACGTGGTGCCCCAATCCAAATTTAGCTTCTTCATTTCCCACATAGCCTTGTGCTCTAGTTCTACCGGTAAATGACAAGACTTCCCATATACAAGTTGGTAAGGTGACATACCTATGGGGGTCTTGTATGCAGTGCGATATGCCCATAAAGCATCATCAAGCTTCCTTGACCAATCCATTCGATTGGCGTTCACAGTCTTCACCAA
>NW_026026816.1:0-547 GCF_019186545.1 Solanum stenotomum | reverse complement strand
TGATATCTACAAAGTGCTTAAAAATCCTTTTTGAAAGAATGTGATATGAAAAAAAAAGTGACATGAAAAAAAAAAAGTTACCTTGATAATGGCCCTGGTCCTTCCAAGGACATTGTGCACCTTAACGCATGTAAAATATGTCAGCTGAGGGTGGAATTTATGAAGGAAAACTTTTTTTAAAAAAATGATTGAAATATTCTTGAGAGGATGAGAATTACTTGTGAAATAATTGTTGAAGAGAGAGCTGAAAATGAAGAGAAGAAAATAATGGGTGATGAAGTCTAAAATTGCAAAGTGCTTAAGAAAGTTTAAGTCACTATTATATAGTTTTCCTACCCGTCCCCTAGCCTACAATACAACCTGTTAAAGTCCTATTTGATTCTATTCAAGCATGCTTAATTAATGGAGATGTACATAATGGGCAAGCATATGGTTCTTTGTGCATACATGTGAATTTTCTTTGCGAGTGTGAGAGTATTCTTTGATGCCAAGTCCTTAATTTATATTCAATCTTTTGATTTTGAGTGTGTGGACTATTTCTTCTTGT
>NW_026026815.1:0-303 GCF_019186545.1 Solanum stenotomum | reverse complement strand
TCAAGTGGTGGAAGTGATGCAGTATTCGTCTTTGTTAGCCAACGCTGTTCTGTTTGCTAAAAAAGACGGAAATATCAGAATTTGTGTTGACTATAGAGATCTCAACAAAGCAAGCCCAAAAAATATTTTTCATTGCCAAATATTCACATTCTCATTGATAACTGTGCTAAGCATGAGATGCAGTCATTTGTGGATTGTTATGCGGGTTATCATCAGATCTTTATGGACGTAGAAAATGCTGAAAAAACATCATTCATTAAGCCTTGGGGTGTATTTCATTATTGGGTGATGTTGTTTGGTTTC
>NW_026026814.1:0-517 GCF_019186545.1 Solanum stenotomum | reverse complement strand
AAAAATAAATGATTTATTTTCCTGATGATGCTATGCACATATTTTGTATTCAAAAAGTCATTTCTTTTATAATTATTTAGTAAATGAGGGGAAAAATGGAATAATTGTTCAACATATCTCTTAAACTTTGAACAATCACTTATTTTGAACTATAAAAAGGGCTCAACAATTCACTTATTTTGAAATAGAGGGAGTATATATTTATTTATTAAAACTCAAGAATTTTAAAGTTTGTACTAAAATAATGAAATATATTTTTCTATTTTCTAACTTTTTAGTAATTAAATAAAATGACCACAACGAAACATACAAAATCCACACCAAAATGAAATGAAGTACTATTTCAGTGAAATATATTGAGATATAAATATAATTTTTTTTTATTTGTGTGAAGACAAAATTTTTTTATAAATAATTTCAATATGATATAAAAACAGACACTAGCAAAAGCTCTTATATACTACGAGTCCTATTTATTATTTTTCTCCTTTTTTTTTGTTTTTTTTGTCATAATTTA
>NW_026026813.1:0-3421 GCF_019186545.1 Solanum stenotomum | reverse complement strand
AACCCTTATAAACCCTAATACCCTAAAAACTATGATCCTAAACCCTAAATCCTAAAAAATCACTAAGAAAACCTAAACCCTAAAAATCGCTAAGAAAACCTAAACCCTAAAAAACCTAAAAAAAAAACTTTAAAACCCCTAAACCTAAAGAACCATAAATCCCAAACTCTAAACCTTGAACCCTAAACCCTTAAAAATAATAACCCCAAACCCTAAATTCAAAAAAGCACTACGAAACCTAAAAACCTAAAAAACAACAAAGAAAAACTTAAAAAACATTAAAACCTAGAAAACCTCTAAAAAATCTTAAACCTAACAAACCTAAGCCCTATTCTAGAAAAACCCTAAACCTAAAACACTAAACCATACGCCCTAAATGACCCAAAAAAAACCGAGGAGACCTTTAATGTTCAATTCAAGCGTTAGGAAACATAAACTCTAAACCTTAGGGATAAACCCCCATCCCTAAGCCTTATGAAACTCTAAGAAGCCCTAAACCCTAAGAATCCTAAATCCTAAGAAAAACTAAACACTAAAAAACAACAAATAAAACTTTAAAAACTCTATAACTAAAATTCTTAAACCTATCAAACCTAAACCCCAAACCGTAGAAAAACCCTAAACCTAAACACTAAACCCTACACCTTAAATGACACAAAAAAAATCTAGGAGATAAACCCCCAACCCTAGGCCTTATGAAAGTCTAAGAAGCCCTAAACCCTAAGATATCCTAAATCCTAAGAAAAGCTGAACACTAAAAACCTTTAAAACCCTAAAACTAAAAATCCCGAAAACAAATCTTATAAACCCTAAAAATATTTCTTAATCTAAAACCCCAAGTCCTAAGCCCTTAGAGCTCATATATCGTAAAAACAATAATCATCCTAAAAAATCTTTAACAATCCTAAATTGAAAAAAACTATTGACCGAATTGTTTTATTAGAAAAACTTAAGCTCTAAACCCTAACCTAAAAACCCTTAACCAAATACCTAAACTCTTCTTAATCATGTTCAAATTATATCATTGTTCAATATGCTCTATTCAGTTATATATATTTGTTCAGCTTTATCATGTCATGCATGCTCAGAATCGTTAAACTACTGATACATAGTCTACGCTACATCTTCTCTTGATGTAAGTTCAGGTCCTTAGCATTCACATCACACGGAGAAAGTTTCCCGATCCGTAATTACCAATATCAGAGGTGAGTCCTCGTTTTTCGAGGATTATTTACATGTTTTATATTCAGTCTTTCATTTTAGTTTCAGTTTTGCTAGAGTTAGCTGGGGACATGTCCCAGCATCTCTAGTCAGTTAGAGGCTTTTATTCATACATTGTTTTTGTCACTCCCCGAGGTTACCCACTTGACGTAACACAAGACCTAGGATCACGAGTGACCTCAAGCTAACCTTGAGGCTTTTATACATACATTGTTTTTCTCACTCCCCGAGGTAACCCACTTGACGTAACACGAGACCTAGGATCACGAGTGACCCCAAGCTAACCTTGGTTTGGCATATCATAAGCATATTAGATCAACACCTTTAAATGCTTAAACCTATGAAATTTGAAATCCCAAAGAAACACTAAACCCTAAACCTTAGGGAAACCCCAAGACGTATGAAACACCATCAAACCCTAAAGCCTAAAAACACCTTTAAAAACACTAAACCTAAAAACACCCTTAAAATTCCTAACCCCTAAAATCGCTAAATTTAAAATCCTAAGCCCTAACTCCAAAGAAACCCTAAGCCGTAAGAACCCCTAAACAGTAAAAAGTCATAACGATCTTGAAATCCCCTTTTAAAATTCTAAACATAAAAAAACTCTGAACCTAAAAAATTAAACAAAAACTTAAGCCCTAAACCTTAAAAACCCTTGAATTAAAACTTCGGCATTATACCCAAAGAAACCCTAAACCATTCCACCTAAACCATAGGGCTAAACCCCAAACCCTAAATCCAAAAAAGCAGTAAGAAACCCAAAACCCTAAAAAACAACAAACCTAACAAACCTAAACCCTATTCTAGAAAAACCCTAAACCTAAAACACTAAAACCTACGCCCTAAATGACCCAAAAAAAACATAGGAGACCTTAAATGTTCAATTCAAAGGCTAAGAAACCTAAACCTTAGGGATAAACCCCCAACCCTAAGCCTTATGAAACTCTAAGAAGACTCAAACCTTAAGAAATCATAAATCCTAAGAAAATCTAAGCACTAAAAAGCTACAAAAAAACTTTAAAAACTCTAAACCAAAAAAATCTTAAACGTAACAAACCAAAACCCTAAACCATAGAAAAACCCTAAACCTAAACACTAAAGCCTACATCCTAAATGACCCAAAAAAAACCTAGGAGACCTTAAATGTTAAACTCAAACCCTAATAAATCCCAACCTTAAACCTTAGGGANCCCCAACCCTAAGCCTTATGAAACTCTAAGAAGCCCTAAATCCTAAGAAATCCTAAATTCTAAGAAAAGCTAAAATCTAAAAACCTTTAAAACCTAAACACTAAACCCTAAATGACCCAAAAAAAACCTAGGAGACCTTAAAGGTTAAACTCAAAACCTAAGAAACCCAAACCCTAAACCTAAGGGATAAACCCCCAACCCTAAGCTTTATGAAACTCTAAGAAGCCCTAAATCCTAAGAAATCCTAAATTCTAAGAAAAGGTAAACACTAAAAACCTTTAAAACTTAAACACTAAACCCTAAATGACCCAAAAAAAATCTAGGAGACCTTAAATGTTAAACTCAAATCCTAAGAAACTTAAACCCTAACCCCCAACCCTATGCCTTATGAAACTCTAAGAAGCTCTAAACCTTAAGAAATCCTAAATCCTAAGAAAAACTAAACACTAAAAACCTTTAAAACCCTAAATCTAAAAATCCCGAAAACAAATCTTAAAAACCCTAAAAAAATTCCTTAATCTAAAACCCCAAGTCGTAAGCCCTTAGAGCTCATATATCGTAAAAATAATAATGATCCTAAAAAATCTTTAACAATCCTTAATTGAAAAAAACTCTTGACCGAATTGTTTTTCGAAAAACTTAAGCTCTAAACCCTAACCTAAAAACCCTTAACCAAATACCTAAACTTTTCTTAATCATGTTCAGATTATATCATTGTTCAATATGCTCTATTAAGTTATATATATTTGTTCAGCTTTATCATGTCGTGCATGCTTAGAATCGTTCAACTACTGATTCATAGTCCACGCTACATCTTCTCTAGATGTAGGTTCAGGTCGTTAGCATTCAGATCACGCGGAGATCGGTTCCCGATCCGTATTCAGCAATATCAGTGGTGAGTCCTCGTTTTTCGAGGACGATTTACATGTTTTATATTCAGTCTTTCATTTTAGTTTCAGTTTTGCTAGAGTTAGCTGAAGACATGTCCCAGCATCTCTAGTCAGTTA
>NW_026026812.1:5836-14068 GCF_019186545.1 Solanum stenotomum | reverse complement strand
TTAAAGTTATCCGCATTATTCATTTAGACACCTTAACTAGGACTAGTACCTATTATACACTTTAATATTAATAAATATATATCTATTGAATACAAAATGGAAACTAACTTTAAAGATAATGTGTGTGTGATTCACACGTTGTGTCTTAAAAAGGTCACAAATAAAACTATGACATGTGGCATAGGGGGGTCCAATCTAATCATAAAAAATGAATTTTAATTTTAAGAAATAAAAAACAATTTCAACCATAATTCAAAATGTTAATCAACTAAAAGAAGAAAAAGAAAAATTGTCCCCCAACCCAGCTAACCCGGGAGAATGAATTATAGGTGACAAAAAAGTGTTGAAATGTAAAAAGAGTGACTCTAGTTTTAATTATTAAGTGTAGGTGACAAATTTTTAATCAATTTTTAAAAATAATTAAATAAGTCCTCAAGTTTTTGTTTTTACACTTTCACCCACATTTAAGTAAAACCCTAATTTCTAAAATAGGAAAACCCACCCCAAATCAGTTTTTTTTTGTTCTCTCCCAACATCCCGCTCTTTTCACATTTTTTTTGCTTCTAATCTTCATCACTAGCACTTCTTCTTCTTCTTCTTCTTCTTCTTTTATTGGTGTTGCAGGTTATTGTAGATTTCTTATTTGAAGAATTTGAGAAAGGAGAATTTCAAATTTTAATTTAACATGTGATTTGAAAAGGTCTAAGCTTTAGAAATTACTTCTTAACTGATGATTTTTAATCATTTTAACAAGTTAATAGTATTGTTTGTGTGTATTATTCATTTAAAAATTTGATTTTTGTATTATTGTTCTTGCCACTGATGTATCGTAATTTTCAGCAACTGATATGACTATTTCAGTAATTTACAACAATTGCTGAATGTTGTTGTTGAATAAATTGCCGCAACTGCTATATCTATTTCAGCAGCTGCTGAATAACTTACAACAATGGTGATATTTTAATATAATTTTTTTTATGATCAATTTTTTAGTTCTAAGTTACAATATTTTCAGGTATCTTCAACATCATTAATGGGAGATAGAATAGTAGTACCAGTTGATTGTAATGGTGAATGGGTCGAGTCCAACAATCGTTATATTTGGCGTTGGAAGAGTAAAGAATTGGCCGCGACAATTGCGATGATTGTGCATCGAGATATTGCATATGATGATTTTGCGAATAAAATCATTACTTGATGTAAATTAAATTGTGAGTTGGAAGATATTGTGATCACTTACTTGCATAGTTGTGGTGAAAAGCATAAGACAACTCCTTTTAAGATAAATGATCAACTTAGTTTAAGTACTTATTTGGAAGATGAGCCTAGAGGTGTTTTAAGGATCTACATGGTTGAAAGATTGGTGGAGAATCATAATTTATGTGATGACCAACAAGTGTTGAACGATGAATGTGGTAGGATGAATATGAATATTCCAAATGAAGAGCGTGAAGGTCAACATATTCTTTCTCCTGAAGTTCGGAATAGATTGCCCATTATTGGTGAAGTTGCTGATAGGCAAGTACTATGAACTCATAAATTTACTTATTTCTAAAAGTTCATCCTCTTTGTACACTTAATTAATTTTTGCTTTAGCTAATAATTAATTAACTTAATGCAGTCATGTTCAAGATGATGGAACAGGTTTTTGCAAAGATATGCCGTTTAAGAATAAACAAGAATTAGATATTGCATTGAAAATTGCTTATGTCAAAAAAGATTTTAGATTGAAGAAGGAAATTAATTCGTGTTCAGTGTATTATGTCAAATGTGAGCATCTTGAGTGCAAGTGGTGGCTAAGAGCGGTGAAAGTTGAAAACTCTGATAGATTTTATATTAAAAAGTATGAAAAAATGCATACATGTGGCTCGGAACATCTTACGAGTCATAATCCACATGCCACAACAAAAGTCATTGGAGCATACTTCAAAGATAGATATCCCGAAGGTAAAGGTCTATCTACAAAAGATTTGAAAAACTCTATCCGTATTGAATTGGGATGCAAGGTTAGTTATTGGAAAGTTTGGATGGGTAGCGAGATTGCAAAGTCTTTGGTAAGAGGGACACATGAACATGGATATGGAGTGATTGATGCGTATAGTCATATGCTTAGGACATCTAATCCGGGAAGTAAAACGGCGTTGAAGATTGATGAAAATGGCAGGTTCAAGTACTTTTTTGTGGCATATGGAGCTTGGATTCTTGGTTTCGCACAAATGAGAAAAGTCATAGCTGTTGATGGGACATTTTTGAGAAGTAAATATGGTGGTGTGTTGTTGTCTGCTGTTGCACAGGATGCGGAGAATCATATTTTTCCGGTGGCATTTTGCGTAGTAGACTCTGAATGTGATGCTTCCTACCGATACTTTTTCGAGCAATTGAGAAGTTTTGTACTTGATACTCCTGAATTGTGCATAATCTCTGATAGACATCAAAGTATTAGAAAAATGGTTTCAATTGTATTTCCTTTAGCTCATTATGGTTGTTGCATGAGGCACTTAGGAGAAAATATTCGAAATAATTTTCACAATGCGAGTGTTGTCTACCACTTTTATAAGGCGGCAAAAGCATATAATATTGATGTGTTCAGTGATCATTTTAATCGGATAAGAGATTTGGTTCCACAGGCTGCCACACATCTTGAACGCGTTGGATTTCACCGATGGAGCAGGGCATTCTTTCCCGGAAATAGGTAAAATTTATTATAGTTATTATTGATAGTTGGTATAATTACTGCAGTTTTTTATAGCTACTGCTGCAATTTTTTATAGTAATTGCTGCACTTATTTCAGCACCTGCTGAGAAATATGCAACAATTGTTATAAAAACTATACAACAGTTATAAACACATACTTATAATATATTATTGGACACTTATATGTTACAGGTACAATATTATGACGACAAATATTGCTGAGTCGGTTAACTCAATGTTTCTTGATGAAAGAGAATATCCCATTACTGCTCTATTTGATGCAATAAACAGGCGATTTGCAGAAAAATTTCATGAGAGACGTATGAAATTCATTAATGCACCAACCATCTTCGTCCCTTCGATAGAAAAAGACATTGCAAAAAATATTAATTTGGGGAACAAGCTATTGGTCCATCAAACTGCCAACTACAAGTATATTGTCACCGGTCAAGATGAAGTTGCAACAGTTGATTTGCTAGCCAAATCTTGTACTTGTAAAGTCTTTGACATTGACAAAATACCTTGTCCACATGCTATGGCAGCGCTTCGATGCCAATATGGTGATGACTATGGGAGACGCATTTATGAGTACTCCTCTTCGTATTACAATGTAGAGGTATACCTTATTGCATATGTGGAGGAAATTAAACCGGTGCCATCTAAAGAAACTTGGGAAGTTCCTATTGAGATTTTAGAGAGAAAAATATCTTCTCCATTTGTTGAGCCAGGCAAGGTTGGAAGAAGGTCCTCAAAAAGACATAAAGAAATCGGGGAATCATTTTCAACGAAGAAAAATAAATGTTCTTTATGCAAAAGAATTGGTCACAAGAGAACTACATGCTCCGAGCGAAATGTTGCATAAAAATACATTTGTTCTTCTTGTTTTTTGTGAGCATATTTGATCTTATCTTTTTTGGTACTAATTGTTGTTTTTGTTGTTATTATTTGTGAACACATTTGATCTTTGATCTTATTTTTTTTGGTACTAATTGTTGTTTTTGTTGTTATTATTTGTGAACACATTTGATCTTATCTATTTTGGTACTAATTGTTGTTATTTTGATTGTAAGAGCATATTTTATTTTATTGTTATTCTTATTATTACTTTATTACTTGTTGTAGAGAATTTTAGCAATTACTATATAAAGTACAACAACTTTCTTACTTTTCCGTAGAAAAGTTCAGCAACTACTATGAAAAGTACAATAATTTTCATGCTTGCTGTAGAAGTTTAAACAATTGTTGTAAAACAATATAACAACTCGTTTAATTGTTGTAGAGAATTGTAGCAATTGCTTTGAAAAGTACAACAATTTACTTATTTGTTATAGTATATTCAAATAACTATCTCATTATACAAGATCACTATCTAATATAAATTTTATTTTAAAATTAAATCAACACTACTTTATTTATCATTAAATATGAGTGTACCAATAAACAATCAATTAGCCAATTAATTTGCTTACTTGTTAAAGAAAATTTTAGCAATTGTTATATAAAGTACAACTTTCTTACTTGCTGTAGAAAAGTTCAACAATTGCTATGAAAAGTACAATAATTTTCGTGCTTATTGTAGAAATTTAAGCAATTGTTGTAAAACAATACAACAACTCGTTTAATTGCTATAGAGAATTGTAGCAATTGCTTTGAAAAGTACAACAATTTACTTATTTGTTATAGCATATTCAAATAACTATCTCATTATACAAGATCACTATCTAATATAAATTTTATTTTAAAATTAAATCAACACTACTTTAGCAATTAATTTGCTTACTTGTTAAAGAAAATTTTAGCAATTGTTATATAAAGTACAACTTTCTTACTTGCTGTAGAAAAGTTCAACAATTGCTATGAAAAGTACAATAATTTTCGTGCTTATTGTAGAAATTTAAGCAATTGTTGTAAAACAATACAACAACTCGTTTAATTGCTATAGAGAATTGTAGCAATTGTTATGAAAAGTACAACAATTTACTTATTTGTTATAGCATATTCAAATAAACTTACTACCTATTCTAGATTTTATTTTAAAATTAGTCAAAACTATCCTATTTATCATGGAATATGATTAATATAACTAATTAACAATCAATTTATCAATTTAAGTTGATTACATGTGAAATTACTTAATTGATCGTCTAGTATCTCAGATAACTATCTTATTATACAAGATCACTATCTAATATAAATTTTATTTTTAAATTTAATCAACACTATTCTATTTATCATTAAATATGAGTGTTACAACCAATAAACAATCAATTACTCATTATAAATCGATAACATGTGAAATTGTAATGGAATTGATCGTCTGGTATCTCAAATAACTATCTCATTATACAAGATCACTATCTAATATAAATTTTATTTTTAAATTAAATCAACACTACTTTATTTATCATTAAATATGGGTGTTACAACCAATAAACAATCAATTAGCCAATTAATTTGCTTACTTGTTAAAGAAAATTTTAGCAATTGTTATATAAAGTACAACAATTTTCTTACTTGCTGTAGAAAAGTTCAGCAATTGCTATGAAAAGTACAACAATTTGCTTAATTGCTGTAAAAAATATAACAACTTATTTAATTGCTGTAGAGAATTTCAACAATTGGATGAGTCAAATCCTCACCTTCAACTAGTTCACTAACATCACAATTTTTTTTTCCGATTAAAATATCAATTCATCAAATTTAAAATACCACATTCACTAATGTACAACAAAAGTGAATTAAAAGTGTAGCAAAATAGTGGTAAAAATGCATATCCACAAGCAGCCCCTTCAATTCATCAATTTCAAAATATCATATTTACTAATGTACAACAAAAGTGAATTAAAAAGTGTAGCAAAATAGTGGTAAAAATGCATACCCACAAGCAGGCCCTTCAATTCATCAATTTCAAAATACCATATTCACTACTGTACAACAAAAGTGAATTAAAAGTGTAGCAAAATAGTGGTAAAAATGCATTTTCACAAGCAGCCCATTCTTCATCACTCTTTCAACTCCTTTTTGAATTCATCAATTTCAAAATACCATATTTACTAATGTACAACAAAAGTGAATTAAAAAGTGTAGCAAAATAGTGGTAAAAATGCATACCCACAAGCAGCCCCTTCAATTCATCAAATTCAAAATATCATATTCACTAATGTACAACAAAAGTGAATTAAAAGTGTAGCAAAATAGTGGTAAAAATGCATATTCACAAGCAGCTCCTTCATCAAATTCAAAATACCATATTCACTAATGTACAACAAAAGTGAATTAAAGTGTAGCAAAATAATGATAAAAATGCATATTCACAAGCAGCCCCTTCTTCATTAAATTCAAAATACCATACTCACTAATGTACAACAAAAGTGAATTAAAAGTATAGCAAAATAGTGGTAAAAATGCATATTCACAAGCAGCCCCTTCTTCATCACTCTTTCAACTTCTTTTTGAATTCGAATCAGCCTCTTCATCTGCAATATCAGCCCCTTCATCTGTAATATTAAAAAAATGAATTTCACATGTAAAAATGAAATATATATAACACAAGGCAAATCTTAGAAAGATGATTAGAATATAATTTTACCTTTACTATATCCGGACACCAATTCTTTTTCGATAATGGTCTCATTCACTTTTCCTTTTTTCTTTTTTCTAGCACTTGACAATGCCTTCGAAATTTGTCTCTTTGTTCTTTTAACATAGTCGGGAGTATATGGATGAGAAATCTTTGATGATGGCCTAATACCTCTCTTAGACTTCATGGTGACGATAGCTTTCTCTAAAGACTCAATCTTAGCATTCATGGTGACGATAGTTTTCTCTAAAGACTCTACCCTGACATTCAATAAATCTATCGTCTCCTTAGTGGATGGAGTTTCTTGAAGACAAGGAACATTCTCATCGATCGGAGAGGATGTTCCTACTCCCAAACCACCACTAATATCACCGAAGTTTCCTCCTCTTTCGAAATCAACATCATCAGTACATCTATCAACATTTGGAGTAAATTCTCCTCCTCCTCCATCACCAACACCACTAAAAACTCTCTCAAAAATTGGAGAAGATGCTCCTCCACCTCCTACATCAAGATTATGCTCATCAATTATGATGTCTCTTTTTATAGCCACAACATCATTCAAATCTATCTCAAGCTTTTCAATCATATCATCCTTGGTTAATTTCTTAGGCACAAACTTAGTGAAAAATTCCATTTCCATTTCACTAGATGTAGGAATTATCCATGGATGCACAATCTACATGTAAAAATAATAATAATTAAAATGTGATAAAGCAATTGTTGCATTTAAAGATTATTATATACCAATTGTTCTAATTGTTCCAGCAATTGTTGTAATAACTTCAACAATTGACATCAACTAATTAAACAAAGAAAACACTTGTTGAAAAGGCTACAGCAAAATCAGAAAAGCAACAACAATTTCACTTTAACTAAAAATGTTTAAAGAATAATGCTTACCGAGTCTTGAGGGGGATCAAACAACTCATTAATGTCAACTAATTCGTTATTAGTCGCCAAAAGCCATCGAAAAATCCTCGGTGAAGACATTTGTTTCGAAAACACCTTATATTTCTTTTGGAGGAAAGGAACAACCTCAAATGCCCAACACTACATAAAATAATCACAAAAGGAGATCAAAATATTGGAAGCACCAAAAAATAATGAAATAAATATATATATGAACTAAACTAAAATAAAATTTACCATAAAGGCCCATGGAAAGCCATAAAGATTGGTAGTCTTCCCATCAATAGTCTTCACCGCTTTCAATAGATGCTTAATTGTAATATCATAGCTAATACGACCCCATGGATAAGCAGAAAATGCTTTTCTATCGGCCGAGAGCAAAATCCACTTCTTTGGAATATTTGTATTCACATCTTTTGGGCAAAGAAAGCTATGAAGAAAATAAAGTAAACACAATGATTTTTTTACATCTTTACTAAGATTTTTGGTTTGGAGATGTTCAATCAACTCATTTCTCTTGCAACTCCTTCCCACAACCTCAAGAATTTCTTTTCGTCTCATTTTTGTCTTAGTTGACATATTTTCAACATCATACACATCTTCATTATGGCAATTTAAGCCGGTGATGATAGCAAACTCCTTCATTCCAAAACAAATGGGCATGCCACTATAATTTATCCAAATTTCTTCTTTTCGATGGCAATAAATTTGACGTCGAAGAAGTTGATAGACTAAACTCATTTGAAATCTTATACGAGTACCTTCAAGTTGTAAGTAATTTCCGAAAATAGAAGATCGAAAGAACTTTACCAATTTTTGTTCTTCTAAAATCTTTCTAAATTTAGAAAACTTACGTAACTCCGACTTAACAGTTAAAGAACCTCTTAAGTTTGGATACCTATCAATCATTGACTCCAAATTGTAATTTGCATACCTAATCGACTTCACAATGAAGTTATCGGGTGAAGGACTGAGCGGAGATAATTCAACAATAGGAGATGTCTCCTTTTCTGGAATGGCTATATCATTTTGTTCCTCCTCAACT
>NW_026026812.1:0-3433 GCF_019186545.1 Solanum stenotomum | reverse complement strand
GCATAGTGGTTCAACAATGGTGATGGAGATGTATAGGTAGGGAGGGTGTTGAGTGATGAGAGAGAGATAGGAGGAAAAATGATAAAAGAAAAAGAAATGAAAAAAGTAAAGAAAATAAAATTAAAGGCAAAAGTTGGAAAAGTATTTAACAAAAAGTTAAAATATTTTTGAAATATTTTTTTGATCAGTTTTTTATCTCTCACATGCCTTTAAGAGAGTGAACACACTCTCTACGCCATGTCAGCACTTAAGGGTGCATTTATTCCGCTTTAAAATAGTTCAAGGGGGTAATAGGACACCCGTAAAATATAAATGTGTAGTTGAGAATTCGACTATAGGATAAGGAGGCATTTGACCATTTTCTCATATTTTAGGTGTTCAATAAGTACTAGTGTTGGTTGAGGTGTCTAAATGAATTATGCAGACAACTTTAAGGGGTCGTCGATGACTTAAGCCATTAATTGATGTACATGAACAATCAAAGTATAAATAAAATAGTTATTAGATAAAATATTTTGTGTAAAAATAATTATTTGTAAATTAAAATCAAGTTATTTAAAAGTGTAATTACATAATCCTCCTTTCCATTCCCCTATATGTACGAGGGTAAAATTGATTATTTTTTTTGTGTTAATTTGAATATAGAATCTACAGTTTTTATTTTTTATTTCTTTAACATATTAAGAAACTATATAGAAAAATCATACAAGTCACCATAGACCATAGTAAATAACTCAAAATACAATAACAACATGCATGTATAAGTGTGATCCTACAAATAGCGTTCGGGAGAGTGAGATGTGCGCTAACTTTACCCTAACTCTATGGATATAGAGAGGTTATTCTGATAGACGACTCAAGAAAAATGTTTTATAAGAGGGGGTTGCTTAGGGTGTAATCACCTTTCGCATCCAATCTTAAAATTATGGGTTCGAGTTAATAAAGGAACAGAAAAATTAAAGCCTCTATGGAAAGTAGAAAAGAAAAAGGGAAAAAAAAGGTTTAAAAAAATATTTGAAAAAACATATGATAAAAAAATTATTTGACTCTCCAAATAATAATAGTATCACATAAAATAAAAAGAAAGACTAGTATTAATTGATAATATTTAGCAACATGTTAAATTGCACATGACATATATTATCAATGTATATAACTTAAAAGGTAAAAGGAAATTACCCATCCAATCATCTTGTTAGCATATATAAAATCCAAGTCACTCCAATTGTTGTCATCATAGATAAGTTTTTTTTGTTGTTGAATATCCACAGTTCGAGCAGATGAAGTGAATATTAGCCTCTTCACAATTTTTGCTTTAACGCATGATTCTATGATGCTTAATATTCCCCTCACCGTTGGTTTAATTACTTCTATATATTAATCTCGTTAATTAAAAAATAAATTTTACTTTTTAATGAGATGATCAGACAAATTCAGTACCTCGGGAATTGGATTCAAATTCCATAGGAGTGGCCACATGAAATACTCCTTCACACCCTTTTATGGCTTCATCAAAGCTTCCTTCTTCCCTTAAGTCTGCTTTCCATAGAGTTAAATTTGTATCAGCTTTTGGTAACTCCAAAAGATGTTGCACCTTCTTATTATTCTCTACAATTGACAAACAATTAATTCATGGGTTAATTAAGATAGATTTAAATTTTTTTTACATGTTATATATAACTTAAATCATTTTAATCTATATATATATATATGCGGGGAAATGGCTTTTTTAGTCCCTGTGTTATTGCCCAATTCAACTTTTAGTCCATCTGATATTTGACTGTGCACATTTAACCTTGAATTAACTAGACTGAGCGATTTTGATCTAATCACTAAGAAACGTTAACTTTGTTAACAAATCACTTATTAACGGAAAGGGCAATTCTGGTACTATTAGCTAAAATACTTGAAAAAACCTAATTGTACAAAAATTTAGAAGTATTTATGTCGCATTTTTTCCTCATAACCATATGTTGTCTTCATCTCTTCTTCCACTTTGATGCAAATTAATGGTTTGATCATGAATAACTGAGAGACTTGTATATCTTGATGATAACTTCTCTTTAGTTGTTTTTCTCGTGTGAGAACAATTCTAGGGCATTCAAAGTTTGCTCACTATACCTCCTGTAAAAAGAAAGAATGGCAATGAAATTGCATTATAAGAATGGACTACAATTCACATAAGTACTCTATCCAGTTAATTAGACTATAACTTTGATATTGATTGATCAAGAAAAAGATTAAATATTGATGTGGCAAATCAAAGCATAAATAACATACTAGATAAATGTGCATTATAACTTTTTAGAAAATATTTCTGTGTTTATATTAATATATCTTGTACTGCTATTATTTAATCTACATAAAATTAAAGCTATATTGGTCTTCAGTACTAGATTGATAATAAACAATATCAAGAAACTAAAACGAATAGCAAAATATTTTTATCTCACTATAGATAAAAGTGAATACTATCACTGCTTATATGGCTAATATAGGAGAACATACAATAGCTTTTCTTCACACAAGATTTAAATCTGTCTTGAAAAGTTAAAAACTATATGAAAAGAGACATTAAAGATGTATGTACTATTATTTTGTTTCAAAGCACAAACAGAAAAGTTTACTTTAGATTATGGTAGGAACGTATTCTTTTTGGTCTTCTGGTTACTTTGGACAATGTCCAGTGATCAACTTGTAAAGGAAGAGGAGTCCTATTAACTCTCTCATTTTGATCTCAACTTTTGCTACATAGTTACAACATTCATTTCACCCCTCGTATTGGAGGCTAAAATATATGTCAATATTCAAGTGATGTTATTTTTTTATGAAATACACAAGTAAGGGTTAAGGCCTAATCTCACTCCTAAGACTGTCCCACCTTCATGTTTTCTGAAAAAGTATATAAAAAGAACTTCCAAAAATTGTATAGTAATAAAAAAAATGACAAGTTGAGAATTCCTTTTTTATGGACTTCAGTTGCACAATTACTTAATTATTCAAATTCAACAAATATTTGAACTTGCAAGGACTGGTTACATTTTGTTGTTGGATTTATATGTTTCTTTTTGTATTTCCTATATTGGTGATATTTGTTATATCAATACTAAATATCATTTTTTTTTCTGATAATAAATGAAGATCTAGAAATGTACACTTCTTAACGAGGATCTAGGAATCTCCCAAAATTCTTTTGCTTGGACTTTCATTTCTGATAAACAAAAAGGTTTAATTCCAGCATTTGATGAGATAATTTCAGATGTCGCACACAGATTTTGTGTGAGGCATCTGCACAATAATTTTAAAACTGAAGGTTTTGGAGGACAAGCATTGAAAGAAGTCCTATGAAAAGTTGTCAGGGCAACTACAGAACTTGAATTTTCCAAGCATGTGGAAGAAATGTCAAAGATAGATATAGATTCCCCTAAGTGGT
>NW_026026811.1:0-784 GCF_019186545.1 Solanum stenotomum | reverse complement strand
TCTATTTGGGTGATTGTTGATAGGCTTAGTAAGTCTTCTCGCTTTTTGGCGGTCAAGACTACAGGTTCGGCGGACGATTACGCCAAGCTTTACATAAATGAGATTGTGAGGTTGCATGGGGTCCCTTTGTCTATCATCTCAGATAGAGGTCCTCAGTTTACCTCTCATTTCTGGAAGTCATTTCAGAAGGGTCTTGGTACTCAGGTTAATCTTAGCACAGCATTTCATCCACAGACGGATGGTCAGGCAGAGCGTACCATTCAGACCTTAGAAGACATGTTGAGAGCTTGTGTGATCGACTTCAAGCGTAGTTGGGACGATCACCTTCCTCTTATAGAGTTCGCCTACAACAATAGCTACCATTCCAGCATTCAGATGGCCCCTTATGAGGCATTATATGGGCGTAGATGTAGATCTCCAGTTGGTTGGTTTGAAGTAGGTGAAGCAGCCTTGATAGGACCAGATTCGGTCCTTGATGCGATGGAGAAAGTGCAACTCATCAGAGATAGACTCAAGACTGCCCAGAGTCGCCAGAAGTCTTATGCAGATGTGAGGAAAAGGGAACTAGAGTTCCAAGTTGATGATTGGGTTTTCTTGAAAGTGTCACCTATGAAAGGGGTGATGAGATTTGGCAAGAAAGGGAAGCTCAGTCCCAGATATGTAGGCCCTTACCGGATCCTGAAAAGGATTGGTAAAGTGGCTTATGAGTTAGAGTTGCCAGCAGACTTAGCAGCAGTGCATCCAGTCTTTCACATCTCTCTTTTGAAGAAGTGTGTGGGTGATC
>NW_026026810.1:0-359 GCF_019186545.1 Solanum stenotomum | reverse complement strand
ATGCATCAGGATCCCGATTCATGGACCTCTCGGTTCGAGAAATCAAAATAAGAGGCTCGAACCATTTCTTCTGACTCTTTTTCAAATTCGATAAATATTGGTTGATCGTATATTTCATTATAGTTCTATGATTCAGAGTATCCTTTCCTATTTGATCCCTTTGAATTCCATATTCGAAGTTGCGATCGGATCTATTCATTAAAAAGAATCGATTCAATACATTTCTTATGTACCCNAGGTACTATATTGGATTTGAATCAGATTTCGGATCAATCTATATTGAGTGACTGCCTCCATTATGTTATTGCTAGAAAATACCACTATTTTTGATTTTGGATCTTCCAAATCATTCCCGCAGG
>NW_026026809.1:0-11457 GCF_019186545.1 Solanum stenotomum | reverse complement strand
TACTATGCCAAAGTAAAATGCTCATTCAAATATTCATAGGGAGAGAAATAGTACTCACCATGACAACAAAAAAGGTTCATCCAAACTGTTGAAAACATTGATAATCAAGTTATCATTAGTAACACTATCAATTTGAGGTCCTGGAAATTGCCCATTTATCAATATACCCTGGAATATACACAAACTTCCTCACATTAAAAAAATTAAAAAAATACACATACTTCAAATCCAAAGCATTTCTTGATAGTACCTGTTGCTTAACACCAAGAGGATAAATATCACCATATGTAATATTCCAATTGTACCATCTATATGGACTTTCCCCATTGGAAAAACCCAATAAGAATAAGATTTGCACTACCAATAAAGACCACCACAAGCTCCTCATCTTCAAATTTCTTTGCTCTTTTGCTCTAACTGTAACACTAAAATTAGAAAATGTAGATGAAATAACAGATCCAACCAATTAAGTTACTTTTATTTTTCTATTAGTGGAAACTCTTATTTCTTTCACTTTATTTTCTTCACTTTAGACTAATCTAAATGAAGAGATCAGAAGATGTTGAAATTGCCTTACAAGTGAGCTGTCTCTGCTCTGCTTTTATGTACAGACAAGATAGTGACACTTTTTTTTTGGCTCTAAACTGGGACTTGCTTAGGCTGAAATTAAAGTAAAAGAATTATAGTTTTTTTTCTCCATTAAGGAATATGCTTATTTTATTTTTAAAAATTGGGGGGAGAGGAATGAGATTACGGGGAGTTGAAGCATCATCAATAAATTGAAAGTTTAATTAATCAAACTCACTTGAGATTTTTCATTTTGTTTACTCCTATGTGTCTAGGTTTATATGATATAGTTCGAATTTTAAGGTTAATTTTTTTTTTATCGTGTATTCTTTTTTTTTTAATAGAAATAAGTACAAATAAGGGGGTTAAGTTTTATCTTGTCAATTCTATGAGGAAACAAATATCTACTAATTAACAAGCATGAAGAAAATAAGAGCTAGAGAAAACTAAGTATTCTATGATCATCGCAGAATTTATAATACACTCTATAATGATATTCATATATGAAATTTTTTAGTTTTTTGAAAAAATAATTTACATACTTAGAAATTACATAAAAAGTCCTATTAATCACGAAATTAACAATTTAAAAGATATGATAAATTACAATTAAAAAATCTTTTTTGTTGTCATTGACGAAATTTAAACTATGTCACATAAATATGAAGTGGAAGTAAATGTTAAAGATCTAGATTAAAGCGACTACATTGTAGTAACATCATTATATTCAATTAATTACATTCAAATTTTGTTTGTTGCTTTATTCAAGTAAACAAAATCCAAACTTACAAAGTAATTAATTTCTTTTCTTATACTGGAAAATAGAGTATTCAACTAACAACACTCTTGACAGTACCGAAGAATTAAATATAAACTTTATGACTCCCTGTACCATTAGGTCTTCTTTTTTTATTTTTCTAAAAAGAAAAACTTTATACCCTAGAGTCTAGATAGGGCAAGTGGACTGGTGAGAGAATTATAATGGGTGGAAAATTAGATAATCGACTAACTAAATTATTTTAAGGTTAAAATGGTCATTTTTATTATTAAAGTTGAAATTATTTTTGTAACATGCTCCTTTAACTTTATAGTTAGGAATAGGATACTTATTTTTTATATATATAAATTAATCTAATTATTCATGCAGTATAATTTTTTCAAAAAATAAAATAATTGAAGTTCTTCATTCATTTCCTCTGCGTCACTATTTGTACTGATTCTCTTTCTATTGTACCGATAGCGTAATAAGTCTAAACTACGGCAGAAAAATATATAAGAGAATCCAAAGTTATTGAAAAATGGTACTCTATCTCTTTTAATTTGTTTGTCTTATTACTATTTATTTTTATCTATTTATAAAAAATAAAAATAAAGTTTGGCATGTTTAAGGTTTCGTGCTTTTAGCTCCACTCCATTTTCCTCAAATTCTTTCGAGGAAATTTGATGATTAAGTAATTGACCAAAACTATGTAATCTATTTATTATCTTAAGTTCTAAACCATGGTTAGGACTTTGGTCAATTAAATCTTAGTCAACAATCCAAGCAAAAACCTGGAAAAAAGGAAGAGAAGAGAAATGGAAAAGAATCAGATCAGTATATTTAAAAATCACAAAATTAAAAAATATTTTGATACATTCTATATATTTTTAGTTTGAGACAATGAGATACAAAAGTTTTTATTATGTTTAAATTTTGTGCCAATTGTAACTTCCCAAACTGAAACACATGATCTACAAAAATAAAGAGAGGTTGGTTGTTTGTGGGAGGATTTGACACAAGCATGACCAACAAAGGTTGTGTGATGAAGTAATAAGTATTTAGTATTTTTTTTATTTTTAATTAAAGATTTTGGATTCAAGTTTTTTTGGTACAAAATTGCCTTTGTTGAGAAATAAAATCCCTAATATAAAATTTTTTGACATAAATTTAAATTTAATCGAGCTTAATATGAAACACGTGCAATATATGATAGTCCATGTTCCCTCTGCATGGAGCAAAAACATTCAACGTGACACCACCACTCATACTTAAATATCTCTAATTTCATTTTACTTTATTTAAAACAACTACTTGCTACTAAGTACTATATGTATATTTTTATATTCTGTCGGTGCTACTATTGAAATCCTTTAAACTGACTTCATCAAGATTATTCTATACAACTCAGTTCAAAATATTACTTTTTCTTCTGTTAAACATTTGGTATATTATACTCCCCATTTCAATTTATTTATCTTACTTTTTTTTTAGTCTGTTAAAAAAAGTACTTTTACTATCTCAATTTATGAGACACTTTTCATTTTTCGAGAGTCAAATAGTTAAAGTTTAACCGACAATTTACGCATGGAATCTTCAAATTTTTTAAAATGAAATTTATATACTTGTAAACTACGTAAAAAGTACTATAAGTCACAATAATTGATAATTCAAAATATTTACAAAATCTATGAAAAACTTACAGTCAAAAATAGATTTGTTTGAATATCATACGTAATCCAAAAAGTGTCACATAAAATGAAATGAAAAGAATAATNTATATATCACTCGCTTTAAAATATCTGTGGTATATAAAAATTGTCAAGTTGACTAGGTCAGTTGAAGTTGGTCTGATGGAGCAATTTTTTTAAAATATCTGTCCTGGTTCACTTAAACAAAACAAAAATAGCTTTAAAAAAAATGAAAAAAATAGTTAAGTCAGAATGTCAGATAATGTAATAATACAATTGGGGAGAGTGTATAAATTAAATTTTTGATTCTTGGTTGGAGGATCTGGTCAATAAACATTTATTTCTTTGTCCGACAAGTTAAATATCTAGGTACTAGTATTCCACAAAAGTAAAATTACGAATCCTACTTCAAGTGGGGTCAAACGTCTTCTTAATTATAATTTGAAAAAAAAAATACGTAAAATAAAATATAGTCAAACGTCCATTGAATTATCTTAAAATTTTATCTACACATATGAGTATTAACTTATTCTGATTAAATATTTAAATATAGGAAAAATTACGCGGTTAAGTAAATTTATACTATTTAATTACTCATTATAGCTATAATTTGTTATAATTATCACTCACGACTAACATTATATCATTAATTATGCGGGCTGACTTCGAATTTGTATAATTAACCACGTTTGTATATGTATAATTCGCCAGAATATACAAATACATATGTATAATATCCAATTATATAACCTATATACGTATACTATTCACATCTCTCCCACTCTCTGCCCTCTCTCGCTCGCCTCGCTCCTCCATCTCCCAATCTCGCTCGCCTCTCTCCTCCCTCTCCCAATCTCGTTTGCCATATATACAAATGCATATGTATAATATACAATTATCTAACCTATATACATATACAATTCACCTCTCTCCCACTCTCTGCCCTCTCTCGCTCGCCTCTCTCCTCCCTCTCCCAATCTCGCTTGCCATATATACAAATACATATGTATAATACACAATTATTTAACATGTATACATATACAATTCACCTTTCTCCCACTCTTTGCCCCCTCTCTCTCGCCTCTCTCCTCTCTCTCCCAGTCTCGCTCGCCTCTCTCCTCCCTATAACATATAGCTACGAATTGTAATTATCAAACTACAGTTATGGAGAGTAATTGGGCTATTTTTGAGTGGTTATATGTGAAATTTGCCCTTAAATATATGATCAAGTGCATGTTTATATTAAATATCTTCGATTAAAATATTTAAAAAGTTTTTATGTGTGTCAAAAGTTAATTCTATAAATTAATTAAACACATAAATTATATTACCTTCTATAATTATATATGTATTAGCTTAATAAGTCATAAAACCTGGGGTGTTTCCAATTGATACTAATGCATATATTTAAAAGCGTGACATATTTATTTGACTATGACTATGTAATGGACCTTTGAAAATATTCGCAAAATTTTGAGATAAAAATATTATTTTATAGAAATATTTTATCATATGTTCATATATTTAATTTGAGATATCATAATTGGAATATCAAAATAAAATTACTGACTTATTTAAGAAATTGATGATATCAGAATAAAATTTATTGATAAATTAAAAAAATTATCAATGTATTAAGGAAAAAGAAAAGGGAGAGATAGAGCTATACATACATCTTTCTAAAAAGAAAAGAAACACCCTATAGATTAAATTAGCAATAACTAATCCATTTTTAATTTTTTAGCAAGAAAAAGACTTTGTTTTATTTATTTGGCATTTAATAGTTATTTTCTTTTTCTTAAAAAATGTATTTTTGTTCTCCTTATTTTTCTCTATACACATGGTTGATTATTGTTGTTTTTTTTCTTGAAAAAAAAATTATTGTTTTATTTTTTTCTATTTTATCTCTTTTTTTATTTTGTCAACCGTTTTAAAATAGAGTTCTTCTCTTTTTTTGTTTCATTTTTCTCTTTCTAGAATTCTTTTCATACCTATATTTGATTCTCTCCCTAATTTTAAATTCTTCTCCTTAATTCAATATGTTTTGTCATGGATACTTCTAAAATCATCTTTTATATATAATCTTGAATTGTCCAATTAATTGTTGAATTTCATGATTTGTGGAATTGAAGTTTTTTCAATTTTATTTTTGTGAAAAATTTAGGTTATTCAACCTTTTTTGTTTTCTTTCTAAAATCCTTTTCATATATATATTTGCTTCTCTTCTAAATTTTCTCTTATTCTCCTCAATTCACTCTGTCTATGCAAATCAGATATAACTGTATGTTTATCGATGATCCTTCCAAAAATTTCTTTTAATATATAATTATGTAGCATTTCTTGCCCCGTTAATTTTGAAATTTTGTGATTTGTGAAACTAAAGTTTTTTTAAAAAAAATGGCGAAAATTCCAGTTATAGTATTTTGAAATTTTTGTTCTCAATTTCATGGGTAAGAAAGATTCTCGTAAGATCCTTGTAAATAATCAGAATGCTGATTTTGATGAATACAACCCAATGTATACCAATGAATTTCAATCTCAATTTAAATTAAAGTATACAAGTTTATTGTGTGAATACACAGATGAATATGAATCAATGTATACATAGTGCAATTACCGTATACATAAACAAAATCACATGTACAATTAATGAATAAAATTTAATTTATATATGTATCATATTAATCTCATTCTTGTATTCATTGTAGTAATACGTATAATTGATGGTAATATTCTTATGTATACAATATAACGTTTATGTATATATGCTACAATTACTGTATACATCAATAAAATTTACACGTCTATTTTTATGAATATTTTTTTGTGTATACATATTTTTTTTATGTATACATTATGTAATTGCAACTTTAATTATTGTATACTTTATGCATATGTATTATTACAGTTTCTAATAAAATATCATTTAATATTATTTGATTAACTATTGCCAATTATGTGATAATTAATACACGTTAGAGCATTAATAATACATTTTCTTACCTTAAAAGTAGTCACAATCTTTTAATAAGTTATTTAAAGAATTTTAAAAAATTCATTCCTTAAAAGTTGGTGTAACTTTTTTTAATGGTTTAATTAATATAAATAAATATATATATTTCACTTTTTAAAAGCAGGCAATCGGGGTTTTAAAAAACTAATTATTATTGATTGGTAAAAAAAAAAGAAAAATTCATAAAATTACAACAAATATATCTTTATCTTTCTTTAAATTGTGTTAATTTTTTTTTTTAAAAATAGACAGTTAAATAAAGTTGAGTATGAGAATTTAAAGAAATTGAAAAGCTAACTTCCTTAATTATAGGAGTTAAAAACAAGGAAGAAAAAATAATACCATATCTCCTTAATTAATTCGAGTTGGTTGCACATGATTAAAAGAAAAAAACTATAAAAATTTGATTTTATTTCTTTAAGTCTAATACGTGCTAATTTTTTTTAGACTATTAATTGTTAATTAATATTGGGCTATATGTTGCCAATTGTATATAATAGTTGTATGTCTATGTCAATTCCTCGTAATAAATGAAAGGAAGTAGATCCAAGGCCTACATTAATTGGGCTTGGGCCCGACCAAAAGCCCTCGGTTAGGTGAGGCTTTGGGGATAATTCAACAACGAAAAATTATTTGGATGAGTGTCTTTTAATAAATAATTATTGATTTTAGCGATATTTTTTATTTATTACCATTTATAGCAATACTATGTTAAATCTGCAATATGTACTAAAAATTAATCAAGTATGCAATATATATGTATTACAACTGTTTTTAAAATATATTATGCTTGTTTGGTAAGAAGTTGACACATTGTATTATAAGTGTATTAAAATGTGTGATAAATGTATTATTTCATCAATAAAACTTGTATTATATGTGAATAATAAATTGTTCTTTGTAATATGAATTAAAAGTGTATTAAAAGTGATCAAATGAAAAAAATATATTATTGCTATAAATGATAAATATTTTTTTATTTATAGTATATCTATGTAAGTTTCCCATTGAGCAAAGTGGCCACTTTCGTCCTTTCATTTATGATAAAATTGACTAATACATAAAATTTCCCTGAACTTGACGGTAAAATTTACTTTAACACTTTAATTTTACGGATAATTATTTACCCCTAATCTCTTTTCAAGTGAATTAAATACACCCTAATATTATTCAGGGAGGATTTTATGTATTTATATCTGAATTGGTCGAATTTGCTTTGGCTTCTTCTTACTTTTCTCTTTGCTGCTTTCAGTCTTCCTTTCTTTTTCTGATCGAACAATCATTAAAGTTTCAAAATTTACTTAATTTAATAAGTTGATGTATTGCAAATGTGAATCGTTATTACCAAATTATATTACTCAAAAAATCAAGAGAATTTCATATCTAAAATTTAAAACTGCTTAATACAGACTTTGAGTTGGTCGGGATTGAGTTGTCAATATATACTTTTATGTATAGTTAGTGTATACTTCATGTATAATTAAGCTAAATTCAGCTTTTGAATATATCATAATGTATAATCAATGTATAGGCAACCTATATTCAACTTTTTGAAATTAACATAATATATTTTCTATAACTTTTGGCTATTTTTAACTTAAATAAAATATGACTATATTTGTTGTAAACTAATTACGTTATTATATATATTTGAAACTATATATATACAGTGGTTTTAATGCCGCTACAGAAATGTTGTTTTTTAGATGTCAAAAAATCATAGTAGAGAAAGAAGAAAAAATATATATATTTATATATGGTTAAAAATTGAATATTCAAATAAAATCGACAATTTATGATTTGATTTTGATTTTACCCAAAAATCAATCCAGACCAAATCGTAACCACCAGTATAACAATGTTTTGCCAGTTTTGGAATTGGAAAGAGCATATGAAACTAGAAAAGCATTAGAGAAGATTAACTTTGTTATGTATTCTAGCTAAAATTATTTTGTAAGACAATCAATATAATCCCAAATAGCAAAAATACATAGGCATATTTGAACCTAGTTTACTTCTAAATTAATTTATGATTCACCTTAATGGAAGTGCATAAAAAAACTAAAAAAAAAAAAAAAAAAAACTTAAAGCATAAAAGAGTTATTACAAGGTACCGTGAATTTTCATTAATTGTTAACTAAAAAAGAACGTGAATATCCTTTTATTCAACGAGGAAATTAAAGAGGAAATAATTAAGTATTTGAGACAATAACAATGAAGTTTGCAGGGGGAACTCATCAGTCTATAAGCCAGAGGGACTAAAGGCGTTCATCCGAATTTTCATTCATCGGAAAATCGCAATACATATATAAAATCATTTTTATATGTATATATAGTAGAGGATAAGCCTAGCTAACTCCTTGATAAAAATTCTATCTCCATCACTTGTTGTATGATTCATTCGAATAAGTTTTTTGTTTTAATTATGGTGATAATTGCACATGTAGCATCCACACTAACTTACGTACACCTCGACTATTTCATATATGTGACCGGTACCTAATTGCTTGCGTTATTGTAGAAAATGTAGTGTGCGTAATTTTCTTCATGGCTAAAGACTGATCAACTTCCTGCATAAAGAAAAATAATATTTCATGATTTAGTATTTTTCTTGATAAATAATATTTTGATACTTTTATTTTTGTTCCTTCCACTTATTGAAATTGGGATGAGGGTAACCATATTTTAATTGAGTCGATTTTTCAGTTGATCACTCAATTAATACGCATTATCTCAGAAATTCATTTTCTTTATTAAAGAAAATTGACAAAAAAATATTACTTTTTGAAATAATAATTATTATGTTGATAAGAAGAATCAATCCTATTTTAATACTCTATATGAAAAATCATTGTGCATATGGCCACCAACTAAAAGATGGACTCTAATCAAATATGTTTTAATTCAGATTAATAAGATGTGAAATAGTAAAAAATAAAATAAAAAATACAGGATGGATTAGTTATAAAAAATTTTACTATAGAAAATGTTCTTACTATCATCTAGTAGGTAGTAAATGCCAAAAATGGCAACAACCATCAATCAATTTGATGTCAATTAAATTAAATTTGAATTACTTTGTGTGTCTTAATTTGAGGTACACTAATAAATACTCAATATATTCACCTTTTTATTGTTTTCCTTTTATTTTGTGTGCCTTAATTTGATTAAACACAAAATGTACCCATATAAATCATTACTTTCTAATTTTATGATTTTTCACAAAAATATATGCATTGCAATACCAATAATATCCTTTGAAGACAATTTTAAACATGTCATATCATTACTATAACCGATTAAATGGAAATATTGAAATTAACAAATTAATAAATATAAAAGAGTGGCATTATATTTGGAATAACTTATAAAAGGAATTTATACAACACATAAATTGAAATAGAGAAAGTAAAAGATTAGTTATTTGCAGAATTGCAAATTAGAGATCAGAAAAGATTAGGCCTAGCTGAAAAAACAAACAAGTGAATAATAAAAAAAGTAAATAAATTAAAATACCTGAACCAACTCATAGAAGAAGAAATAATAATGAAACAATTACATCTTTTGTTTTTTGAATTTCATATTTTCATTTCACCAATCACATCTTCTTTATAGAAATTCTCAAGTTGCAAATGGAATTGAAGGGCTATTATTTCAATGGATTCCTTTTATAGGTACATTGAACCTGGTCATCCTCTTTTCCACTTAAATAAACATAGTCGAAATATCTCTACAACTGCTACCTTCTATAATGACATTTCATTATAACTAGAAGCCCAACCCCACCGGGCCCAAGTCTCGTGGGCCAAGGAATTTGAAGGGCTAGGACGGGTCGGCCCTTCATTTGGTAGGGCCTGAAAATGCTCAACCCAACCCAACCCTAGAAGGGTCGAGGGCTGGGGTGGGCCAGCCCTTTTTTTTCAAACTTGTAATTCTATAACATCTAGAAAAAGAGAAGTTTTTCAAATCAAATATAACAAACAAGGGTGTTGTTTTAATAACACTAGCAAAAATTTAGTGTAATTAACATGTATCTCGCATACCAGATGTGTGAGTGAGATAAGAGAGTAATTACCAAGATGGGAGGGAGGCGAGGGAGCGCGATTTGTATATGTATCCTAGATACATGCGAATCTACTTTGATAGAGTGTATCTAGAACAAATTAACCTAATTTTGAGTCCATGTATTTCGAGATACATGTATCTGGGTACGAAGATTCATAATATTACAATATAGCATGTATTCAAATAATTAGATTATATACTAATGAAATTATTGTAAATTACTCTTGAATAAAAAGTTTTGGCCCATAGGCTGACCCCGACCCAGCCCTGATCAAGCCTCAAGGGTAAGGGCTTATATGGGCAGGGCTTATGAGCCATAGTTTTAAATGGGCTTGAAAAATCATATCCCAATCCTACCCCAATAATAGGTAGGGTTGGGCCGGCCCCATGGGCTAAACCCATTTTGACAGCTCTAATTATAACAATAAAGCTTTAGAATCGATTTTGACATCATGTATATTATATAATTTTTATAATAATATTGATTTTATTATAACAATAAAAAAATATCTGAATAAATAATATTATTATAAAATGATATTATTTGAGTTGACACTTTACGACGTATTATCAACGCTAGAATGGCAAAGCACTCAACTTTTGTACTTTTCTTACATTAAAAAAATGAACGGTGAGTCATATAGGGCTAAAGTGCATGACCAAATTGTTATTTTCAGAAAGATTCTTTACCTAATTAATATTTTATTTAGCTTCATTACAACATATATTTAGTTTTCTAATATAAAAAATTATTAGACATGGATTGACCACTTACCTAAATCTCGTAGTATAAGACCTTAAATTATATTATATTCCTACTCTTTTCTATTTTACAGAAATTTTTTAAAATCAGACATTCGGATACATAAATTTTCTCCGAATACATTATATATGATACATTATAAATTTGTCTGTTGCGCTTAATATGAAATATTAATGTAAAATTGACTTTCTTTCCCACAAATCACGCATAACTGATTTTCTTTTCCCACAAATCACGCAGACGGATTGATATCATTCCATTCCAATCTGTAACAGCTCCACAAAATTCAAAAATCACATTTTCATCTTTTTTATCAATTCGAAATCTTGAATCTCAAATCTTTCATTGTAGATGATTGGACAAACGATTCACGATTTCAAATCATCAATTCAAAATCGTCGAGTAATTTGAATTCAATGTATCAAGCAAAACTGATTGGAAATCGTCGAGTACAATTTTGTTTCTCAATTTGCTTTCAACAGACCCTAATTCTTTGTGGTGATTATGTTCAGGTTGACATGATTTGCCTTGATGAGGCAGCAAAGATATTGTTAGGAGATGGGAGGCCTCGTGCCATGACAAGAAGTAAAAAGTCTACACC
>NW_026026808.1:0-619 GCF_019186545.1 Solanum stenotomum | reverse complement strand
ATTAGAATTTGAACTTGAACTTAGATTTGACTTGAACTTAGAACTTGAACTTGAACTTAGAACTTGAACTTAGAATTTGAACTTGAAATTAGAACTTGATCTTGAACTAGAACTTGAACTTAAACTTAGAACTTGAACTTAGAATTTGAAGTTGAACTTGAAATTAGAACTTAAACTTAGTTATTGAAGTTGAACTTAGAATTTGAACTTGAACTTAGAACTTGAAATTTGAGTATTGAATTTGTTAATTAGTGTATTGAATTAGAACTTGAACTTGAACTTAGAATTTGAAACTTAGAACTTGAACTTGAACTAGAACTTGAACTTAGAACGTGAACTTAAACTTAGTTATTGAAGTTGAACTTAGAATTTGAACATGAACTTGAAATTAGAACTTGAAATAAGAATTAGAACTTGAACTTGAAATTATAAATTGAACTTCAACTTAGAACTTGAACTTGAAATTAGAATTTGAACTTGAACTAAGAACTTAGAACTTGAACTTGAACTTAGAATTTGACTTGAACTTAGAACTTGAACTTGAAATTAGAACTTGAACTGGGACTTAGAATTTGAAGTTAAACTTAGAATTTGATGTTGAAATTTGAACTTGAACTTG
>NW_026026807.1:0-311 GCF_019186545.1 Solanum stenotomum | reverse complement strand
CAGGCCAGCTGGGTCTCCACCGGTCACGTGGACTGAGTTTTCAGAGGCCTTCTTGGCCCGATTTATTCCCAGGAGCATCAGANTCAGCTCAGAGATCAGTTTGCTCGGTTAGAGCAGGGCTCCATGACAGTATCAGAGTATGAGGCCCGGTTCCACGAGCTCTCCAGGCATGCCGCCATGATATTACCTACTGAGGAGGAGAGGGTTCGTTGTTTTGTTCGGGGTTTGAGACTACAGTTGCGGATTGAGACTCAGTCTTTAGTCTCAGCGGGCCGCTCATTTCTGATGTAGTGGACCATGCCCGCACTATC
>NW_026026806.1:0-2178 GCF_019186545.1 Solanum stenotomum | reverse complement strand
ATTGCAATTACCCATTTGTCTACCATAGACTATAATCCGATCACATCCCAAGAACCCATGTCTTTACTTATCTATTTGTGTTATTTGTTGTTGTTGTAGTTGATAATTAAAATCAAAACCCCCATATTTGACACTTGTGTCACCCCTTAATTTGAAACCATGCTTTTATTCGTAAATGTTTGTACCTATGATTGACTTGAACATATTTGTACTTGGCTCTTGAATCTTAAGCACGTTCCACTCTCTGTGGGATTCGAACCCAACTGACTTAGTTGGGTTATATTACTGACTAACGATTGTTGACACTTAGTATCAGAAGAAGTGTCTTGATACGTGAAATCAATAATATATCAAAAAATAATAATAATTTAATTCAAGTATAAGACATTAAAAGTGACTGTGCTAGAACCACGGGACTCAAGGGATGCCTAATACCTTCTACTCGGTGAACAAAATTTCTTACCCAAATTTCTAGTTTGCAAACCAAATAAAGAGTCATTTTCTTTTGATTAGGGATTAAAAGAAAAGGTAACTTGGAACACCATAACTCAATTTCAAGTGGCGACTCTGAAAAAATAATAATAATCTCTAATCAATATCGTCACTTAAATTGGAAAAACCCTTTCGCCGATTGAAAAAGGGATGAGACATCTCTGGCGACTCTGTTAGTGAATAACTAGAATTCGAGCTTTATTATATTGGCTTTAACTTGATTTTATTATTATTATTATTGGATATATTGTGTATGATGGCCTAGTCTGCTTGTTTCTGCTCATTTATCGCTTTTATATTGTTTAATTGTATTAAATTGTCTTCTCTTACTCAACCACTATGAGTCTCTAGTAATACCTCACAAACATTCACATGAATGCATAACTGCATTCTACATTCTATTGAGATAAAGCTAGAATGTTTTGGCACCTGATGAAGGATTATTAGTAGCATATGTTAGGCGGGGATGGACCAGAAATGAAGTCGGAATAGCGCTGCTACCGATAAGTTGCCCCTCCCTAGCTCGAGTTGTCCACTTGGGTAAGCCATTCTAGATATCTATCTTATTCACGTTGAACCTAGTAAAACTAGAACATATACAAGGTTATCCCTAGAAGACTCCACTTATTTGCATCATTTGCATGTGACTTAGTGCATCATTTGCATGTGACTTAGTGCACCATTTGAATGTGACTTATTTAGCCTCAAAACAAAAGTTGGATCCGCATAGGACAATTATCCCTCTCTTACATGACCACTTAGTTCATTTTGTGTGCTAAATGAAAATGCATTTATTTATAAAGTCTCTATAAGTTGACTCATTTTAGTGTGATTAATGTAATAAAAAAGGTATCTTTTGATCTTATTAAAATTTTGAAAAAAAAGGAGAAAACACGAAAATATTTCTTCTTTTAGAAGTTATTATACATTTCTTAAAAATAAAATAACTAATTTTACATTACTTAATGAAAAGAATAATTTTTATTTAAATTTTTTTTCGTAAAGCTTATAAAAAGAAAATTCAAAATATTTTACTTTCATAATACGTAGTATTTTTAAGTATTGCATTTATCAAAGAAAAAAGTTTTAATATCTTAAAGTATTTTTTTCTTACTGTCCAATCTGAACGAACTACGCACACCTGATTCTCATCTCAATGAGATACGTAGGCAACCGTTCTCGAGTTCGGTGATCCTTATTCAAACAAAAATATATAACCTTTATCCAAATTAAATGAAAATTTTTGTTCTTTATTCAAAAGTTTCTAAAACAAAATATTTATTTCTGATCTCAAAGTTCTAAAAAAAGTTTTGTTGTTTTTAGTTAAAAAAAAATGCTAAGATCTTATTCATGTTCTCAAGCATGTTACACGCATTCCCAAATAGATTTGATCAATGCATTATCAAATCATATTTTAAAAATAAATAAATATGCAAATTATAATAAAGAAGTGGATATAGTTAAGCAAGTCGGGACTGAACATTAGGTTCTCTAAGCTTATTCTATAAATAAAAATACATGTGTATGCATAATGTGCAACATGTTGTTATAACTGAAGAATGTTTAACTTTAACAAGATTTATTGTCAATACACATAGCTAGCTTAAAGGTCGTTGGTTTGTGGTTAAACTAGCATCTCATCCATACTATACAAGGTAAAAGGAAAAAAGCAAATGACCCACAAAG
>NW_026026805.1:0-521 GCF_019186545.1 Solanum stenotomum | reverse complement strand
GGCCCTAAGCACCTCTGCCCGATGCATCTAATCTACCACCTAGCCTGCTTCCTCGAGCTCCGCCTCTGGTACCCTGTCGGCTGTCCCGACGACCCTGGTCCTGACCACCACCTCTAGCTAGAGGGGGCACTGCTGAAACTGGTCTAGGTGTAAGGGGAGCTGGTACAATCGCTCCTCGCCCTCGCCGGGGGCATTCTCTGGACCAATAGTCAGGAGCACCGCAATCAAAACACCCCGAAGCTGAACGCCCGGAAGTAACCCGACTGCGGTAGGAAGGGAGGGAATCTGATCCCCTCGAACTCTGGCCCGTACTAGGACCACCCTGGTGATACTGGCCTCCCTCAGAAGCAGGTAATGCCGCCTGAACAGGCCGACTGGACTGACCCTGCTGGAACCTCTGGCGGGGCCTATCATAGGAGTCTCTCCCTCTAGTCTAGGACCCGCTGTAGCTACCCTGGTAGCGTGCCCTCTTATCGCTGCCCCCTTGGGCCTTGCGATGAATATGCTCCATGGATCGGGCA
>NW_026026804.1:0-376 GCF_019186545.1 Solanum stenotomum | reverse complement strand
AAGATTGCGTCAAACGGACGTTCGAGCAGAATGTTACGGCCGTTTGAAATTCAGCATGTCAAAGGTGGAAGGTGGCTTTGAATTTAGGAAACTTCAAACGGCCATAACTCNAGGAAACTTCAAACGGCCATAACTCGGGCCTCGGATGTCCGTTTCAGGCGATTTTTTTTTGAATCCGCGTATTTTTCGGAGATCTACGCAACCAAACTGCCTAAAGGCGGTTTGCGCGTGCCGATTTTCCCAAAAACGCATTTTACTGATTCTTACGCGCGAGCGGAAATATGATGAAAAAAACAAAAGGAAATTCCGACAAGGGCGATGGGTTCCTAATATAGATCTCGAAAAAAAACAAGGTTTCAAAAAAAAGATTGCGTCA
>NW_026026803.1:290-419 GCF_019186545.1 Solanum stenotomum | reverse complement strand
GATTTAGGAAACTTCAAACGGCCATAACACGGCCCTCGGGTGTCCGTTTCAGGCGATTTTTTTGTTGAATCCGCGTATTTTTTCGAGACCTACGCAACCAAACTGCCTAAAGGTGGTTTGCGCGTGCCG
>NW_026026803.1:0-169 GCF_019186545.1 Solanum stenotomum | reverse complement strand
GAGGTTTCAAAAAAAAGATTGCGTCAAACGGACGTTCGAGCCGAAAGTTACGGCCGTTTGAAATTCAGCATCTTAGAGGTGGAAGGTGGCCTTGGATTTAGGAAACTTCAAACGGACATAACTCGGCTCTCGGGTGTCCTTTTCAGGCGATTTTTTTTTTGAATCCGCG
>NW_026026802.1:0-493 GCF_019186545.1 Solanum stenotomum | reverse complement strand
GATTACGGTGGTATCTTAGATCAATTTGTATGCACCTCAACTAATCCATTGGGTACCTGGTAAATTCTACAAGAACAAATATCAGGTAACTCAGCCACTAAAGCTAGACATGTGGAAAGAAACACCTAGTGACACCTCTGTTTGGGATTCATACCTTGGTCTCCAAGGCTATTTCATGTTTTCGACCGCTTGGTCAATTTCTTAGAGTTTGAAATATTATTAGATCAAGTTCAGATGTTTGTCTTTTTTTTGGCTTTTTGGTGCAAAGTGAGCAACACCATTGATGTAAAGAAGTATAGTGAACTTCATCTGCCTTGTAGAGTAGAAGGTGCAGACGTTTCTTGCAACTGTTGTTTCTGCACAATCTTTCTGTACTCAGGTTCAATGAGGTCTATTTTGACTTATCAAAGAAAAAAAAGGTTGTGTTTATTTTTGTTCTATTCATGATAAAACTTGACCAAATTCTTGAGGCAACTAAACATGCAACAGTAGG
>NW_026026801.1:0-219 GCF_019186545.1 Solanum stenotomum | reverse complement strand
TGTACAACACATGAGCATAATTGACAAGGAAGCCTTTTCATCATTTCTTGACCTCTATCTCAAGTTACCCAAAGCCACACTTATTTACCATTACAATATAACATACTAAGTCAATGTTCACATATAAAACCATAGCCAACCGTATACATACTCAACATATATTCATATACAACCCATGCTTAACTTTAAAGGAACATATGTCATTTCATTACCATAGGA
>NW_026026800.1:0-570 GCF_019186545.1 Solanum stenotomum | reverse complement strand
CCTAAACTCTAAACCCAAAACCCTAAAGAATAAACCCTAAACATTAAACCTTAAATCCTAAAGACTAACCCTAAACCTTAAATCCTAAACACTAAAACTAAACCCTGAGCCCTACACTCTAAATCCTAAACCCAAAATCCTGAATCATAAACCATAAAACCTAAACCTTAACCCTAAACCCTAAATCCAAAATCCTAAACCCTAAACTCTTAACCCTTAACCTCAACCCTAAACCCTAAACGCTAAATACCAAACTCTAAACCCTAAGACCTAAACTCTAAACCCTAAACCCCTAAACCTAAACCCTAAACCCTAAACCCTAAACCCTAAACCCCTAAACCCTAAACTCTAAATCCTAAACCCAAAATCCTAAATCATAAACCATAAAACCTAAACCTTAACCCTAAACCCTAAATCCAAAATCCTAAACCCTAAACTCTTAGCCCTTAACCTTAACCGTAAACCCTAAACGCTAAATACCAAACTCTAAACCCTAAGCCCTAGACCCTAAACCCTAAACCCTAAACCTTAAACCCTAAATACTAACCCCTAAACCCTAAACCCCTAAAC
>NW_026026799.1:0-555 GCF_019186545.1 Solanum stenotomum | reverse complement strand
TTTATCAAACTTTAACTTTACCGGGGAAAGTCCAAATTGTACGCGATTAATATGATGAAAATAATCGATGAATCAATAATTTTATGTTAAAATCAGTTTACCCATAACATAAGGATCGTAAATATACCTTTTTCATCAAAAAGGGAGTCCAAATCGATAAAACCCCAATTTTTCCCAATAGATTTATGGATAGGGAAAAAAAACTAGATAAAGAAATTATGAGAAAATGTCGAATTGAATATTGAATACTAACCCTCATATTAATTCAAGAATAAACCAGCAAGAATCACTCCATTCCAATCTCTAGAACTCCCGATATGCTCAAAATACCAATTGAACACTGTCTGAGTTTTTTATAACAGTACATGACTGTTATGCATCAGAAAAACAGCAGTTAATCTTTCACTGAAAAGACCGTAATTTCCTCATACGATAGTGAAATAACCTGATTCTTTTTTGGAAATGTCTTAAATAATGATACCTGCTCGTTCAATCGGAACTCAATTTCATGCTCGTTTGCCCAGTAAAATATCATTTCTACTCGATAAATAATTA
>NW_026026798.1:0-993 GCF_019186545.1 Solanum stenotomum | reverse complement strand
GTTCTTGAGAAAACTTGAGAGAAAATGTATCTAAATATGGGAGAGGTGTTTTGGGAAATGTTTTAGAGATGGGAATTGAACTAATGGTATGTAGGAAATAACATATGCCCTTTGCAAAAATGGTCCAACACTTAGAAAAAAAATGAGGCGGGTGAACAGTAAAAACGCTCACTGGAAATTGCATTTCCTGCCAGACAGATTTTACGAAAATGGGAATAACTTCTTAGTCCGAACTCTGAATGAGGTGAAACGATGTGCGTTAGGTAGCTAACTCAAAGGGATTTCCATGGATATCTTATGGGCTACCCAATTATTTGTGTGCTAGGAGATATGACCCTCCAAAATGGACCCTCGAAAAAGGCTTTACTTGTAAATTTCGGATTTTGATACGGTTGCTCTAAAATTTGGGTTAGACCCATTTCCCACTCAATTTGATCTCCTAAACAAGAATATGAAGTCGGATTTTCAAAAAACGAAAAGAATTTTTTTGATATAGCTAAACAAGTTTCCGGTAACTTCCGAAGCACATTTTTAAGAACCTTTTGGGTCATTTCAATATCTCCCCCTTGGGAACATTCGTCCCCGAATGTGGAAGAGACGTATATGGCAAGACTTAGTAAGAACATATCAGCCCCAACATGAATGCAAAAGTTTTATTTAAATATCACTTCAAGATTTCAAAACTTGGTGTAAAGCATCCATAACTCATCAATTTAAACATATATGCACACATTAATGATTCAGGGGCTGAAATGTAAGACTCAATGGAGTACAAAGGACTTGATTTAATACGTTAGGCTTGAGTGGAGTTGAATAGATAAGGATAACGTCTTTACATGTCCGCTTCGCCCTCCCAAGTAGCACTCTCCACTTGTTTATTTCTCCAAAGCACCTTAACGGACGCCACTTCTTTGTTCCTCAGCCTTTTAACTTGTTTATCTAAGATCTGAACCGGGACTTCTTCTTACGTCAAATTATCTTTTACAACACCCA
>NW_026026797.1:0-754 GCF_019186545.1 Solanum stenotomum | reverse complement strand
TGGAAGGAGGGCATTTTTGAACCATTTGAAATACGTTAAGGGCATTTTTAACCCTTTTCCCTAATGAGAATAACAGAGGCAATGTTATTAGTGTATGGACCCTTATTCAATACAATTAGATGTTGAACTATTCTACTATAGTGTTTGTTTACACTTGCTAAGAGTAAGGAATTTTGTGGTAAAAATTCTGCCTGCTATTTTAATTGTGTTAAGAATTGTTATTTTATTAGATCAGTTAATACTGCTTATAAGGTGGAAACTGCAAATCGCATTTGTAACGTTGGATGTTCCTTTGGCTATTGTTACAAATTTCTCATTATCAAATATGGTATGTAACTAACACTTCTTGTACTCTTGCTAGCTATTCAATCGAATTTAAACATATTATAGCGTTCTTATTTTATCTTTATGTAGTCAAATCGATTCAACAAAATTGATGATCTAAAGCCAAACATTAATATAAGAAGCTTTAAATATATTTGAGACATTTCATATATTACTATATATATATATTATTACTATATATTAGAAGAGTCTAGGATTTACTACCATTGTACCAATAAAATCATTACAAATGTCCAATACTTACTATATAAAATATATAAGTGGGCCCCACCTCCTTCCACTTAAATAATATTTTTCAACCTTATCATGGTAAAAGTTGAATTTATTATCCTTTTCATTTAATTTTATATGATATTATTTTTTCTATAAAATCATTATAGATGTTTTAATAATTTAAATTTCAAAAACA
>NW_026026796.1:0-1075 GCF_019186545.1 Solanum stenotomum | reverse complement strand
GAAAACTCAATCAATGGAAGATGATCATTCCAACTACCCTTAAGCTCTAATACACAAGCCCTAAGCATATCCTCAAGTGTTTGGATAGTCCTTTCGGCTTGTCCATCCGTTTGCGGGTGAAAGGCCGTAGTAAGCTTAACTCTCGTACCTAGACCCCTTTGAAAGGACTTCCAAAAGTGTGAAGTAAATCGAGTACCACGGTCCGATATGATGGATAGAGGAATCCCATGCAACCTTACCAAGTCATGAATATATAACCTTGCATAATCTTCCGCCCCATATGTTGTCTTTACCGGTAGAAAATGAGCCGATTTTGTCATCCTATCAACCACCACCCAAATAGAATCAAAACCTTTTCTAGTCTTGGGTAAACAAACTACAAAATCCATATTAATTTCTTCCCACTTCCAAGTAGGAATCTCTATGTCTTGGGTTAGACCACCCGGCCTTTGATGTTCGTCCTTGACTTGTTGACAACTATGACAACCGGAGACGAATTTGGCAATGTCATTCTTCATGCCTCCCCACCAATACACATCCCTCAAATCTCTATACATTTTGGTGGAACCGGGGTGAATGGAGTAGGAAGAATTATGAGCCTCCTCAAGAATTTTCTCCCTCAAACTATCAACACAAGGCACACACAACCTACCTTGGTACTTAAAGGCACCATCTCCCCCTTGGGAGAAAACTTCCACTTTGCCCTCTTTCACCAAGGCCTTCAATTCTAACAATGAAGAGTCAAGATCTTGTTTTGCTATCACTTCATCAACCAAGGAAGACCTAGCACCATCAACAACGACCACACCACCATTACCAACCTCTTCCAACCTAACCCCCAACCTAGCCAACCGATGCACCTCCCTAGCCATTTCCCTATCACCAATATCAACATGAGCTAGGCTACCCATAGACACCCTACTCAAAGCATCCGCCACCACATTAGCTTTACCGGGATGATAATGCACACTCATATCATAATCTTTAAGAAATTCTAGCCACCTTCTTTGTCTCAAGTTGAGATCTTTTTGGGTGAAGACATATTGAAGGCTTTTATGATCGGTGAACACATCAA
>NW_026026795.1:0-640 GCF_019186545.1 Solanum stenotomum | reverse complement strand
GGTCCGCTGAGATGGCAAACAACTACCTAACAAATCTCCACAGGAAGTCTCGGAAGAAGAGAACAGAAAATATCACGAAGATCCGGGCTCATAAGCTACAAAAAATTGTAGAAGCAAGGGGTTAGTACTAAATAACATGGTACTCAGCAAGTAAACTTTTAAATACAAGCTAAGGGAATAGAATACGGGTACTCCTTACACCCCAATCGAACCTCCACAACTACAACCTGCATCCAAACCAACCCAACCTAATAGTTCACAATTTACATAGAAGACAACTCAACAACAACACTCTAACAACTACATATCATTAACAACAAACTCAATATGCATCAGTCACAAGTTCCATAGAAAGGCACTCACAATATCAAATTCACCAATGATAAAGATGTGCAAGGCAATGAAATGTAATGTCAAGTATAGTGATGCATGTCTGACCTAATGATACACACCCGATGTCTCACAGTCCGGACCCATGGGGATACGTAACGACCCTAAAATCTAGTAGGTGAAACTAGAGCTTAACGAGTTTCATTTTGAGTTTAGTTTTGGGTTATGAGTTGTAAAGTATTGTCCCGAGCTAGGTTGATGGGTTAAACTTCAAGGTGCGATTCCCTAAGGACCACCCTAAGGGTCCTTG
>NW_026026794.1:0-1137 GCF_019186545.1 Solanum stenotomum | reverse complement strand
TGAGATATGACCCTGTTGGGATACGAACGAGTAGTCCCTCACCACTTCACTCTAGGAATACCCGAAATAGCTAAGGTGACAGTCTTAGTATAACAATCAAGAAGCGCATGATAGGGGGAAAGCCAGTCCATACCCAATATGACATCAAAGTCTAACAAATCAAGAAGAATCATATCCACCCAAGTCTCATACCCCAATAAGACAACAAGACAAGATCGATACACTCGATTCGCCACTAAGGGTTCACCTACGGGTGTAGAGACTCTAATAGGCACAGACATACGATCACAAGTCAACTCAAGGCCGGAAGAAAAATATGTAGACACATATGAGAATGTAGAACCAGGATCAAATAACACGGAAGAAGGCCGATGACAAACTGAGATGATACCTGTGATAACTGCATCAGAAGCCTCAGCCTCGGGCCTCCCAGGAAAAGCATAACATTGGGCACCTCTGCCCCCACTCTGTGAACTTGAGGCACCACTAGCACCTCTAACCAAAGCTCGTTCGCCTCTACCAGATGCCGGTCCCCGACCCCGAGCTCTAGCCAGAGGTGCTGAATCTCTCTCTGGGACCGCGGAGACAGTGCGGTGTGGTCCAGACTGAGTTTGATGTGGGCACTGACGACTCAAGTGACTTGGCTCACCGCAACCATAACAAGACCTCGGTGTGGATCCGGACTGTGAAGAACCCGAAGTAATGCTATAACCACCTCGACCCGAACCTGGAGGACCCCGAGCTGCTGGCCCACCCTCGATAGCTGGTAATGAAGCATGTACTGGCCTCTGACGCAGGAAGGACCCGCCTCCCCTGTGTGGGCCCCTACCTCCTAACGAGGTACCCGAATACTGACCACCTGTACGGACCCTCTTGGGCACACCAAAATCATCCCGCTCAAGCAACTCAGCCTCTCTGGCTGCACTCACTATAGTCTGGAAGGAAGCACCCTCTCGAGATGATCTAAACACATAACTACGGATAGTGGGAGTCAAACCCCTGACAAATCTGCGAATCCGCTCAGGCTCACCTGAAATCAAAGCAGAGGCATGTCTCGACAACTGACAGAATCTAGCCTCGTAATCTGCGACTGACTTGCTACCCTACACCGAACTCTCAAACCTCATACGGCTCTCC
>NW_026026793.1:0-1690 GCF_019186545.1 Solanum stenotomum | reverse complement strand
GCTGGGGGGGTACTTATGCATTTTCCCTATTAACAAAGATCGGAACATTTGCTAATATGCGACCGTATAGGTTAGTTATTTTCATTATTGTAATACAAAAATATTTTCGAAATTAATAATACTCATAACTAAATACAAAATAAAATATATAATATGAGTGATCCACAAGAGTACTGAAGTAACTGTGAACATGACAAACACATGCACAAAATTTACATATATAAGACTTGTGGAGAGCTAGGAATGTGCATTAATAAACTTGGTCCCAAAACTAATTTTTGCCCAAAAAGTTTCAACTTATATAACTATAATAAGTGGCTATAGATGGTTGTGGTAATTTATTTCGTCCTTGGCACCCCTATTCAATTTGTGGTGAAAGTACCATTACTGCTCAAGCACTAGCAATTCAATGAGCATTGAATAAACTGGGCCAAAAGTGTACTAAAAATTGAATCACCGAATCGAATAAATTTTTTGGTTATTTGGTAGTTGGTGATTCGGTATTTGATATGGTATATTGTGCGTCCACATATAAAAATAGAAATGATTGGAGAAATAGTATTAACTTTGTAATACAATTGGCTATAACTTTAATATGGTATTACCGAATATCGTACCAAATCGAAGTTTAATTTTCCGTTTCCCGAATTACCAAACTGAAATTTAAAAATTTGGTATTTGGTATCTACTTTCCCGTGAAGGTTTTGGGATATGTGACCAGATGCTTCCTCCAGATCTAACGTCTCTATCAATAAAATTCTCTTTTCTTCACCGGATCGATACTAACTTACCTACTCTTGTTCCTACCGGATCCAAGAGGGCAAATGCCCGATTCTCCGACCCATTACTCATTCCTTCCCGACTCGATAGGGATTGCAATCTCGAGAGAGAGAGCAACAATTGACCTCTGACAATAGGTAGATGGGGTGGGCTACAATGGGATAATTGAAAACGAATTCACTTTCACTTGTCAGAGGCAGGTCAGGGGCCGACGGGCATGCCCCCAGCTTCTTAAGTTTGGGAATTATGCCGGACCAATGCTACGAGCTTCTGGAATCCAACGGAAGCAGACATTCTCTAATCCTACCAAATTCTCACTTTCACTCGAGCAACAGATATGAGACCAGTAAGAGCGGATTCAAGACTTTCGACCTGGCTCGACTCGTACTGGCATTCACCCTAATCAATATAGAGCCGATAGTATGAATAGGAAAGTATATATTAACTAGCCATAGGCTATCTTAAGAACGATCTCTATTATAAGGAAAATAAGAAGGATGTTCACTCACAGAGGATTTGATATGAGTCTATTGATTCTAGTGCACTATCCTTAACCAGCCTATTGAATGAATCGTAACACTCGTAATGATCGACTTTACAAAGATTTCATTGGATTCTAGAAGCTCGTAGCATTGGTCCGACACAATTTCCAAACTTAAGAGGTTGGGGGCATGTGGCCGCCGGCCCCTGACACATTACTTCAGATCAGATTTGTGCCAATTCCTCCATTCACATAATGCCCTTATCAATTTTTAATTACCAACAACCAAATTATCAAACCCAAAATTTGAGAAACCCAAATCGAATACCGAATGCCCACTCCTAAGGGCATCTTGATTATTAAATTATTATTTCTTATTTCATTTATATTTTCTTATTTCGTAAAACAAATTCTTTCTAAAACATTCAC
>NW_026026792.1:0-663 GCF_019186545.1 Solanum stenotomum | reverse complement strand
TTTATAATCCAAAAAGAAAAAAACTCTTCTTAATCATGTTTAGATTATATCATTGTTTAATATGCTCTATTCAGTTATATATATTTGTTCAGCTTTATCATGTCATGCATGTTCAAAATCTTTCAACTATTGATCCATAGTCTACGCTACATCTTCTCTTGACGTAGGTTCAGGTCCTTAGTATTCAGAACGCGCGGAGATCGGTTCCTTATTCGTATTCAGCAATATAAGTGGTGAGTCCTCTTTTTTCGAGGACGATTTACATGTTTTATATTCAGTCTTTCATTTTACTTTCAGTTTTGCTAGAGTTAGCTGGGGACATGTCCCAGCATCTCTTGTCAGTTAGTTGTTTTTATTCATACATTGTTTTTCACTCCCCGAGGTTAACCAGTTGACGTAACACGAGACCTAGGATCACGAGTGACCCCAAGCTAACCTTGAGTTGGCATATCATAAGCATATTAGATCAGCACCTTTAAAAGCCTAAACCTAAGATATTTGAAATACCTAAGAAACCCTAAACGCTAAGACACACTAAATCCTCTAAACCTAATACAAGACTAGAAAATCTTAAGCCCAAAACCCTAAATCCTAAAAATCCTTAATAAAACAAACCCTAAGAAATCTTAAACGCTAAATAATATACCCTAAGAAATTCTAAAT
>NW_026026791.1:0-516 GCF_019186545.1 Solanum stenotomum | reverse complement strand
TAATATGTGAATATATTAAGATAAATAAATATTTTAAAAAATGAACTGATAGTCTGATACTGTAATTTTCTTGTCAAAAAGACTGGTAAATTTACTCGTGCTTCATGCAAGCATAATTAAAATAAAAATGTGTAACTAATTAATGTCGTAAAAAGAAAGTTATATAAAATGAATTGTTAGTAGCTATTTGAAACTGTGAATTGTCTCTCCAAACAATTTTATCAGAAGTGATGTTCTACGGTTATAATGATACCTTAAAAGGGATTGTTAGATTAGGAACAAGTTATCTCGAGATTAATTATCTCAAAATAAGTTTTTTTGGAATAAGTTATTTTATATATAAAAGTTATTTCATCATGTATATGGGATGACTTATGTTGTCACTGAGGTATAAATGGTGGAATAAATAATCTCAAAAATGTCTAATACTTCCAACCAAATACAGGATAAAATAGTCTTGCATTTTATCCTTAGAATTATTATATCTTATACCTCTAGTGACAATTTTTTCTACAC
>NW_026026790.1:18818-22168 GCF_019186545.1 Solanum stenotomum | reverse complement strand
AGCCCTACAAATCAGCAGGCTTATTCAGACCGGGCTAAAAAGCCCTTTTTTTAAATAGGCTCCAAAATTTTTAGCCCAGCCCTATTAAATCCCGGGTTAGGCTAGGCCGGCCCAACAGGCCTAGCCCATATTGACGGCTCTAATTTCATTAGGTAATATTAATTTATTATTTTTATTGGATAATTGTATTGACAAATTTTTTTATATGAATCAAAGAAACATGATTTACTTATTCTTGGTTATACATGGTTTTAGGTGATCTTATGCATGTTTATTATTATGATTTCTATTGTTGCACTGACAATTTCTAATTTTTTATCTTTGTTTTATATCATTTTCTCATAATAATTATATATCTTTTCATTAATTATTTAGAATCATTTTTGCTATACGCAGGTTTGTTCAATCAATTACAGAAAGTGAAAAGAAAAATGTGTCAACTGACTACAACAACTATTCAAAGTATAAAAGAGATATTAAACCAAGGTTCGTCACTGCATGAATGAGATTTGGTATATTTTAAGAGGAGCAAATGGACTATTTATCAAACTATTTATTATGATTATCTCAAATATATCTTTTTGATTATGCTTGTAAATATTATTATTTAAATATCTAGAAGGTTCAATTTTACTTAATAAACATCGTGTATGTGTTTCATTTTTTTAAAAAAAAATTATTGATTTATTTTCTTTTTTGTTCATTATTTTATGTAAAATATTTTATTTTTCTTTGTGTGTTTTCGTAGTTGGTTACGAAAATGATAAATTGTTTATGAATAAGAAAATGCTGAAAGGAATTTTTCTCGCCGTAGACACTTTAGTTGATTATTGCTTTCATTGATATTATTTCTAACCATTTAAATATCAGAAGGCAGGCTTAATCTTAGTTTTAAAAAATAATGCCAATAAAATTATATTTTCTTCTGGATAAACTTTATTGGTTGAGAAATGAAATCAAGCTTAATTTTGACATATTTAAAGTTTCAAATTTAGTTCCAACTTAAAAAAGAGTGAATTGTGCTTTTCAAATTAGAATGATCTCATTTTAGTATGTGTTGAATTTGTATTTTACATGAGTAATTTGAATGTAAGTTATTATAAATAGTTTAACAAATAAAAAAACTTAAGTTGAATTATCATCACAATTTTTTAATTTATCAAAATATATGGGAGCTTGTAATTTAAAATCTATAGCTATATATATTTATATAAAGTTGGACATAAACAAGGTGATGTTACAACTCTATAATCAATAACCATATTTTTTTAATTTTTTTTTACCATTCTCCTATTTTCTTAATCTGTTTTTGTTATTAAAATAAAAAAATAATAATCAAAGGTCACTAATTAAAATATTTCTCCTCAATATGCGTTACTCATTTTTTTTCAATTACTCATTGTTAAGTACCACTTATTGTACTTAAGTCTCTTTAATTTGTTAGTGCCTATCATTTTAATTTAAAAGTCTAACTTTGACTAAATAATTTGTCAATTAATTAGAAGAAGATAGTTATTATAGAAGACAAGGAAAGATCAAAAACGTTAGTTTCGAATAGGTAATGAAAATATTAAAGTAGAAAGATGCAATTTTTTTTTGATTATTTAAAAAATAGAGCACAATATTTAACTAGCAACGAGAACTAGAGAAACAAAAAAATAATTCAATAAAATAAATAATTCAACATAGGAAAGATTGAAGGAAGTAACTAAACAAAAAGAAGAAGTAGGATTAGGAAATAATATCTCAAATGGTCACTCAACTATGAATAACTTTCTCAAAAATTCACTCAACTATGAGTAGTTTTCTCAGAAAGTCACTGAAATTTGTTTTATAACACAAAAGTCACTCAACTATGTGTAGTTATCTTAGAAAGTCACTCAACTATGAATATTTATCTTAGAAAGTCACTCAACTATTAGTATTCTACATAACACTCACCCAACCAGTTTAAAGAATTTTTTCATTAATTTTTGTTGACTTGAAATTTTTATTTTAAGCTAAATTTTTAAGAAATAAAAAGATCTTCATTATAATTTTTTTATTGACGTGTCCCACTAAATTTAAGTAATATATAATATAACAAAATTTATAAATATAGTTGGTAAAACAAACTTCTATCTAAAGTACCAATATAAATTATAAATGCAAAAACACACAACTCAGTTACGCATTTTATATAAAAAAAAAAATTAGCTTATAATTGAGTAATCAGTTAATTATATATGTCAACGTTTGAACAATAGTTAGACAATAACAAAGATTCCAATGTTTCTAATTATATGTGTCACGACCCAAAAATAGACGTGATGACACTCGTCTTAACCCACCTAGACAAGTCAGCCTAAAACTCAACCATTATAATAAAATACAGATTTTTTTTATAATAAACTCAAATATACCCCCCAAAATCTGGTTGTCACGTGTACAAGCCTCTAAAGTATTACAATTGAATCAAAAGAAAAATACAAGTCTCATATGACATTGTTTCTATAGTAGAACAAGATCATAAACATGAGTAAGAGGGATCGCTGAGAAGACAAACAACTACCTCACAAATCTCCCAGAAGCCATGGAAAAGAAGAGAATGACAAGTACCACAAAAATCCAGGCTCGTAACCTACAAAAATTTGTAAAAGCAAGGGGTGAGTACCAAACTACACGGTACTCAGCAAGTAAACCTTTAAACACGAGCTAAGGGGATAAAATACAAGTACTCCTTACACACCAACCGAACCTTTACAACTACAATCTGTATAAAACCAACCCAACCTAACAATTAACAATTTATAAGCACATATCTCAACAACAACATTCTAACAATCATATGTTCTCAACAACAAGCTCAATAATTATCAATTACCACCTCCACAACTACAACCTGCTTAGTACCAGCCCAACATAACAGTTCACAGTTTACAAAGCACATAGCTCAATACAACACTCTAACAATTGCATATCCTCAACAACAACACTCTAACAATTACATATCTTCAACAATAAGCCCAATATTCATCAGTCACAAGTTTCATAGAAAGGCACTCACAAGATCAGCAACACACAAGATCAAGTTCACCAATAATAAAGAAGTGCAATGCAATGTCAAGTATAATGATGCATGTCTGACCTAATGATACACACCCACTGTCTCTCAGTCCAGGACCCATGGGGGACATACAACACTCTAACAATTGCATATCTTCAACAATAAGCCCAATATTCATCAGTCACAAGTTTCATAGAAAGGCACTCACAAGATCAGCAACACACAAGATCAAGTTCACCAATAATAAAGAAGTGCAATGCAATGTCAAGTATAATGATGCATGTCTGACCTAATGATACACACC